>NW_016815820.1:2089246-2098175 GCF_001698545.2 Rhinopithecus bieti | reverse complement strand
AAAAAAAAAAAAAAAAAACCCAACAACAACAACAAACCAAACACCACAAATATGACCACCTGCTGTGACCTCCCTAGACTGATTGCCCCACAGGAAAGCCAGCAGGCTTGTTCCTGAGGCCTTTGGGAATTGCATGCACTGCTGCCCAGCCCTAGTCACACAGGGTCACCCAGAGACTCAAGGAAAAAGGGGAGGTGTCACCCAATCAGTCTCTCCCTCAGGTGTGGCACCCAAGCTGGCTAAAGGGTGGCAGGTCCCAAACTGTCCATGTTCCTCTTACGGGAGCTGCTGAAGATGGCAGAGATGTTAAAACACAAACAAACAAACCCAATACACCCAGGAGGCCGCCTGAGCTCCCACAACACTGGCTGTAATACCTTATAAAAACCGCCTGGATGTGTTGTGCGACCTGTGTATTCATCTGTGCCCTACCCCCACAGTGTCAGTTCCTCCAAGGCAGGGACCATGTCTTATTCATCCTGTGCATCCAGTGCCTAAGCCCAGCCCTGTTTATGTACTGGAGACAAACACCTTTGGAAGGAAGGCTACTCCCAGCCCCTCACCAGGCATCTGTGTCACTGCGGCTTCTGCTCCACCAACGAGCAGTTCGCAGCTTCTTTTTTTTTTTTTTTTTTTTCCTTGAGACAGAGTCTCGCTCTGTGGCCCAGGCTGGAGTGCAGTGGTGCGATCTCGGCTCACCGCAAGCTCCGCCTCCTGGGTTCATGCCATTCTGCTGCCTCAGCCTCCCGAGTAGCTGGGACTACAGGCCCCCACCTCCACGCCCGGCTAATTTTTTGTATTTTTAGTAGACACCGGGTTTCACCGTGTTAGCCAGGATGGTCTTGATCTCCTGACCTTGTGATCCACCCGCCTCGGCCTCCCCAAGTGCTGGGATTACAGGCGTGAGCCACCGCGCCCGGCCAGTTCGCAGCTTCTAAACAGCGTTCCCTCTGTTGCAGCCGAGCCTCTTGCAATCTTGTAAAACAGGCTCTATTGCTACTATCACCATCTTCATTAAACCAATGAAGAAAGCAGTCTTATGTCTACCATCTTACCATCTTGTATTTTGTGGTGTGCCATTGGCCACTTCACTTTATTCCTTTGGTTTTGCACCTGTAAAATGGGTGCCATTATT
This sequence comes from Rhinopithecus bieti, assembly GCF_001698545.2. Classification (NCBI taxonomy): domain Eukaryota; kingdom Metazoa; phylum Chordata; class Mammalia; order Primates; family Cercopithecidae; genus Rhinopithecus; species Rhinopithecus bieti. The sequence continues at coordinate 2,097,040 of NW_016815820.1, read as the reverse complement.
TCTGACATACCCATGAGCCAGAGGACATGTCAGAATCAAGGGGTTAAAGTGGCTATGAGGCCAGAAGCTGTAAAGGAGCAGAGATCAAATTCAAACGTAGCATCTTTCCTTCTTCTTTTTTTTTTTTTTTTTTTTTTGAGATGGAGTCTTGCTCTGTTGCCCAGGCTGGAGTGCAGTGGCACGATCTTGGCTCACTGCAACCTCTGCTTCCTGGGTTCAAGCGTTTTTGCTGCCTCAGCCTCTTGAGTAGCTGGGATTACAGGCATGTGCCACCACACCCAGCTGATTTTGTATTTTAGTAGAGACAGGGCTTCACCATGTTGGCCAGGCTGGTCTCGAACTCCTGACCTCAGGTGATCTACCTCGACGTCCCAAAGTGCTGGGATTAGAGGCACCAGTCACCACGCCTGGGCTTTTTTTTTTTTTTTTTTTTTTTTTTTTTTTTTTGAGTCAGGGTCTCACTCTTGTCACCCAGGCTGAGTGCAACGGCATGATCACAACTCACTGCAGCCTTGATCCCGCAGGCTCAAGCAATTCTCCCACCTTAGCCTCCCCAGTAGCTGGTACCACAGGTAGGCACCACCACGCCCAGCTAATTATTATTTTTTTATTTCTTAGAGATAGGTCTCACTATGTTGCCCAGGCTGGTCTCAAACTCCTGGGTTCAAACAATGCTCCTGCCTTGGCTTCTCAAAGTACCAGGATTATAGGCATGAACCACTGTGCCAGGCCCAAACCGAGCTTCTGAGTGGAAAAATTTCTGCTGCCCTCTCCCCAGCTTCAGGAAGTGGGAGTCAACTCCTATCACTGCGGTGATGCAGAGAAAATACGGCTGATAAACCCCTTATTTTTCTCTCCTTATTTTTGGTCACCATTAGGAATTTGTTGACAGAGGGGGGACAAGAAAAGATACCATTATACTTATTATTATTATTTTGAAACAGAGTCTCATTCTGTCACCCAGGCTGGAGTGCGGTGGTGTGATCTCGTCTCACTGCAACCTCCGCCCTCCGGGTTCAAGCAATTCTCCTGCCTCAGCCTCCTGAGTAGCTGGAACTGTAGAGGCACCTGACACCATGCCCGGCTAATTTTTTTTTTTGTATTTTTAGTAGCGATGGGGTGTCACCATGTTGGCCAAGCTGGTCTCGAACTCCTGATCTCAAGTGATCCACCCACCTCAGCCTCCCAAAGTACTGGGATTACAAATGTGAGTTACCGCACCGGGCCCTATTATACTTTGTTAACCTTTTACTGTGTATCTACTGTGTACACAGGTGCTGGGGAGGTGAGTAATACAGCAAAAGAAAAAAGTTAACTCCCTCTGGCAGGCTGTTGCCTGCAGAGGATGTATTTGAATGAGAATCCCAGAATAGGCCGGGCGCGGTGGCTCAAGCCTGTAATCCCAGCACTTTGGGAGGCCGAGACGGGCGGATCACGAGGTCAGGAGATCGAGACCATCCTGGCTAACACGGTGAAACCCTGTCTCTACTAAAAAATACAAAAAACTAGCCGGGCGAGGTGGCGGGCGCCTGTAGTCCCAGCTACTCGGGAGGTTGAGGCAGGAGAATGGCGTAAACCCAAGAGGCGGAGCTTGCAGTGAGCTGAGATCCGGCCACTGCACTCCAGCCTGGGCGACAGAGCGAGACTCCGTCTCAAAAAAAAAAAAAAAAAAAAAAGAATCCCAGAATATTCATGATATAAATGGGGAAACTGAGGCCCAGGATGGGGAATGGGCTTGCCCAAGGTACACAAATTGGAACACTCAGTGGCCTTTAGTTAGATTTATTATTTTTTTATTTTTTTGAGACAGAGTCTCGCTCTATCACCCAGGCTGGAGTGCAGTGGCCTTCCTGGCTCACTGCAACCTCTGCCTCCCAGGTTCAAGCGATCCTCCTGCCTCAGCCTCCCAAGTAGTGGTAACTACAGACATGCATCAACATATCCAGCTAATTTTTGTATTTTCAGTAAAGATGGGGTTTACCATGTTGGCCAGGCTGGTCTTGAACTCCTGACTTCAGGTGATCCACCCACCTCAATTTCCCAAAGTGCTGGGATTATAAGCGTGAGCCACTGCGTCGGGCCTTAGTTAGCTTTATTAATGAGAAAACAGGAGTGCTGGTCCTTAGCCTCCAGTACCGACAGGGTGCAGTGAGGAAATGGAGATTTCAGTGGAAACTGTGGCCCTGCCAGGACTAGAGCCCTGGTTTTTTTTTATTTTTTATTTTTTTATTTTTATTTTATTTTTTTGTCACCCAGGCCTGTGCCCTGAGGGGTAGGGGAAAAAGGCAGGAAGGGGAGGGTGGAGTCACCTCACAAAAGGAAGCCGGGGGAACCCAGAACAGGATCCAGGGTCTCCCTCCCCCGTAGGCTGGAGATCCTTGACACCTGCCAACCCCTTAGCAGAGGCTGCAGCCAGAGAAAGAGGGCGACGGGCCTGTCACATTCTGAGCCCAGCAACCGAGGGCGTTCCAGGCCCGGACTGTGGGCTGGTGGGAATTCTCCTCTCCTTTCTGCTAGACTTATCTGCCCTCAGTTTCGCTATCTGTAAGATGGGGCATTGTCCCTGCCAAACCCGTAGGCCAGTACGGCCTAAGAGGATGAAACGAGGAGAGGCAACGAGGATTGGTGCCTGGCTTTTCCGGAAAACAGATTCCTCCCCCGCCCCCGGGACCTGTCCCACAGGGGTGTCTGGAAATTCCACAGAGCCAGCCAGTCTCGGAGTGAAACAATCGGATCCGCCGAGACACTGCAGCTATTCAGACGTCGGGGGTGGGGGCCGGGCCGCTGAGTGAGCAGAGCAATGCCGCCCTCGCGTCCCGTCCCGGCCCACGAGGCTGCCCCGGCCGCCCTCCCCGCGGAGCCCCGGCCTCGCACTGGCCTCGGCGCCTGCCGGGCGTCCCCCAAGCTTCCTTGTTTGTGGCCGAGCGACCGCGGAGCGTGGCACGTTCAGGAAGGACGAGTCGCCCCATGGCGGGGACCCGGCGCCCAGCGGCAGCCCCCACCCAACCCCGGCCACGCCTCAGCAGGCGCCACGTCCCGTCCCCGGGCGCCCCAAGCACTGTGCTCCGCAGGCCCCTGCCCGCTGCTCGCCGTAGGAGGGCGCCTTCTGCGTCGGCTCCTGACACTCGCTCACTGGAGTGCGGGCACTTGAGAGTCGGCAACCTGGGGGCCCCAGCGGGGGATGGGGCTCCGACGACTTCAGCTGGACGTCCCTTCCGCTGCCTCAGCTGGGGTCTGAAAGCCACGCCTCCGTCCAGGGCTGACAGTTCCCTTGCTCCTTAAGAGCCAATCGGAGAATCACAGGATCTGACATCCTGTGGCTCAGCGGGGCCTAAGAGCTCATGGGTCCACCCTGTGTGCTTTGCTGATGAGGAAACCGAGGCCCAGAGACGGGGGCTGACTTATTCGAGCCCACGTTTGTGTCTCCCAGCCCCATGCCCTTTCTCCAACACCCCACTATCCTACCTCAAATCAAATCCACTCTGGGGCTAAGAACATCTAGAAGTGTGTGTGTGTGTGTGTGTGTGTGTGTGTGTGTGTGTGCGCGCGCGCGCGCCAAGAGTGGCTTGGCTACATTAGGGAAATGCCAGAAAAATGGAAGGTTTCTAATAAAAGATGCTCTCTACGGGCCCAGAGTGTGGGGCTCCCACCCATTGGCTCCACAAATCACCTGAACAACCTTGCCAGACACTGGCCGCCTGGCAGCTCCAGACTTCACTCCACCCACACTCCCCACACACATACACACAATGGCATTTTCTTCTATGGCATCTGGAAGGGGCAGAAATGCCCAGAGACCTGGTTTGATCTCACTTCTCTTGGGCCCTTCTCTATGTCTGTTTCTAAAATTGCTTCACTGCAGGCGCTTGGGTGGCTCTTGTGGTCTCTACAGAGTTTTGTTTTCTCCAGTGAGACTCAGTCCTGTGGGTCACCCATCAAGGCTACATTTCCAAGGGTCCTTCAGGTGGCTCCATGCTTCTGGGTCAGACTGTTACTGGAAAGGGGTCTTGATCCAAACCTCAAGAGAGTATTCTTGGATCTCGTGCAAGAAGGAAATTGGGGCGAGTCTGTAAAGTGAAAACCAGTTTATTAGGAAAATAAAGGAATAAAAGAATGGCTGCTCTATAGACAGCGCAGCCCCGAGCGCTGCTGGCTGCCCATTTTTATGGTTATTTCTTGATGATATGCTAAACAAGGAGTAGATTATTCGTGCCTCCCCTTTTTAGACCATATAGGGTAACTTCCTGACGTTGCCATGGTATTTGTAAACTGTCATGGCGCCGGTGGGCGTGTAGCACTGGGGACAACCAGAGGTCACTCTCATGGCCATCTTGGTTTTGGTGGGTTTTGGCCGGCTTCTTTACCGCAACCTGTTTTATCAGCAAGGTCTTTTTTTTTTTTTTTCCTGCTGAGATGGAGTCCCGCTCTGTCACCCAGGCTGGAGTGCAGTGGCCCCATCTCGGCTCTCTGCAACCTCTGCCTACTAGGTTCAAGCAATTCTCCTGCCTCAGCCTCCCAAGTAGCTGGGGTTACAGGCGTCTGCCACCACGCCTGGCTAAGTTTTGTATTTTCAGTAGAGATGGGTTTCGCCATGTTGACCAGGCTGGTTTCAAACTCCTAACCTCAGGCGATCCGCCTGCCTTGGCCTCCCAAAGTGCTGGGATTACAGGCATGAGCCAACGCACCCAGCCAGCAAGGTCTTTATGACCCATATCTTGTGCCAACCTCCTATCTCATCCTGTGACTTAGAATCTTAAAATGCCTTAGCCATCTGGGAATGCAGCCCAGTAGCTCTTGCCTCATTCTACCCAGCCCCTATTCAAGATGGAGTCGCTGTGGTTCAAATGCCTCTGACAAAACCACACGTGCTTTCATAACTGCCAGGGCTGTCTCACAACAGACGGGATCATTCTTTATATTCGTGGAGCACTTTGTGTCTTAAGATGTGCTTTCCAGTTCATTATCTTCTCATTCTCACAATTCTGTAATGCAGGAAGAGACTGCTATCTTTGTACTGGGAGACACAATGAGGCCTCTGCCCTGCCACTTATCAGCTGTGTGAGTTTGGGCCAGCACTGTGATCTTTTTGGGCCCTCATCTGTAAATGGTATTCTCTCCTTGTAGGGTGATAGAGGACACTGAGATGAGCTAAGTCTAACCCTCGGTCCCAGTAGCAGGCATTCAAAAAACATTAACTTATTTTTTACAGATGAGTTGGGTGAGGCCTAAAAATACCTCATCTACCACAGCCAATGAGAATAATAACCCCCAACCTACTGCTGTGTTTTTTCTCTATCTTTAAAAAATACCCCAAGCTGGGGCCAGGCACCGTGGCTCACGCCTGTAATCCCAGCACTTTGGGAGGCCAAGGCGGGTGGATCACTTGAGGTTAGGAATTCAAGACAAGCCTGGCCAACATAGTGAAACCCCGTCTCTACTGAAAACACAAAAATCAGCCAGGTGTGGTGGCGGGCGCCTGTAATCCCAGCTACTCGGGAGGCTGAGGCAGGAGAATTGCTTGAACCTGGGCAGTGGAGGTTGCAGTGAGCTGAGGTCGCGACATTGCACTCCGGCTTGGGTGACATAGCAAGACTGTCTCAAGAAAAAAAAAATACCCTAAGCTGGAAAGTGGCGAAGAGAGTTGGATTTGATTTTCCTGCTGTCTTATACCTTGGGCTGGGTTCTTCCACTGTACCCACAGGCTTTGCTCAGTCTGTGTCCCACAAGTTATATTTAGACATCTCTTCATTCCCTGTCTTTATGGAGGGCTAATTTAGCCATTATCCAAACACACAGCGGCAATGTTTCAAACCACATCAAGGAGGATCCTTTACTTGAAAGTCTCTCAAAACTAGCTTTTCCTAGATTCCTGCTCTGCCCTCAAACAAAAGAGAGAAGAAATGACCAGTTGCCCCCATTGTGGCAGACTGTAAACCTTAGCCTAGTCAAGACCTTCTTGCGTCAGAATGACTAAGGGGGGGAATTGAGAATACTAGCTGAGAATCTCCATCACTCTTCAACATGTGTGTGGTTTAGCAAATCACTCACCCCCTCTAGATATGCTTTGCCTCCATGCCCATTCCCTTGGAGAATCCCTCCATCATCTCACCTATCAGAGAAACACCAACTTATAGGGACACTGTCATGACAGACCCCAAAGTGCTTTTAGATGACTGATACTTGCTCACAGGAGGAAGAGAGGCATCTCTAACCCCAACATCCTTTCTACTGGGCACTCATATACCCGTGTCCAAAACGTATAGACATCATTTCTTTATGTCCCAGAGCCCAACTAGGTTGGGACATGTGGATCAAACATGCTTGATTTGAGGGTTTGGGAATCTTGGGTCTTTCATTTCTCTGTGCCTGAAAGTGAGATTTGGATCATCAATACTGGAAATGAGATTGGGGTCATCACAAACTCTTAGGTAAGGAAGGCAACCTTTAAGATCACCCAGCCCCACCAGGTGCGGTGGCTCACGCCTGTAATCGCAGCACTTTGGGAGGCCTAGGTGGGCGGATCACGTGAGGTCAGGAGTTCGAGACTAGCCTGACCAACATGGAGAAACCCTGTCTCTACTAAAAATACAAAATTAGCGAGGCATGGTTGCACATGCCTGTAATCCCAGATACTTGGGAGGCTGAGGCAGGAGAATCGCTTGAACCCAGGAGGCGGAGGTTGCAGTGAGCCGAGATCGTGCCATTGCACTCCAGCCTGGGCAACAAGAGAGAAACTGTCTCAAAAAACAAAAAAGGTCAGGTGACGTGCCTCATGCCTGTAATCCCAGCACTCTGAGAGGCCGAGATGGGTGGATTACCTCAGTTCAGGAGTTTGCAACCAGCCTGGCCAACATGTTGGAACCCTGTCTCTACTAAAATACAAAAATTAGCTGGGCATGGTCACAGGCGCCTGTAATCCCAGCTAATCAGGAGGCTGAGGCAAGAGAATCGCTTGAACCCAGGAGGCGGAGGTGGCAGTGAGCTGAGACTGTGCCATTGCACTCCAGCCTGGGCAACCAGAGCAATACTCTGTCGAAAAAAGAAAGAGAAAAGAAAGAAAAGAAAGAAAGAGAGAGAGAGAGAAAGAAAGAAAGAAGAAAGAAGAAAGAAGGAAAGAAGGAAGAAAGAAAGAGAAAAGAAAGAATCACCCTGCCCCACCCTCTTGTTTTGGAAAGATTCCATAATTATTTGTTTATATATTGAATACCTGCCATGTGCTATAACTAGAAAAATGAGATGACCAAGACAATTTTCTTCCCTTGAGGAGCTCACAGGACTAGGAGACAAACAAGTCTACCACTAGTTATAAACAATGGGATACGTAAGCACTGTAACGACAGTTCTGTGCAGAGTTCAGGAGTGACAGGGAGAAGAGGAGGGGCCATCTCTGCCTGGGGAAGAATTGAATACACAAAGGTGATATGTGAGCTGGGTTTTGAAGGGATGCTGCATGGTTGGCCTAGAAAGGTGGGTTGGGATAAAGGTTGAGTTAGGACAAGAACCCCATTTTCTAGGCAGTGCTCTCCCCATACATGGCCGCTCTTCCTTCCTTCCTTCCTTCCTTCCTTCCTTCCTTCCTTCCTTCCTTCCTTCCTTCCTCCTTCCTTCCTTCCTTCCTTCCTCCCTTCCTCCCTCCCTCCCTTCCTTCCCTCCATCCCCTCCCTCCCTCCCTTCCTTCCTTTTTTTTTTGACAGACTCTCTCTTTGTCGCCCAGGCTGGAGTGCAGTGGCGCAATCTCAGCTCACTACAAGCTCTGCCTTCCAGGTTCACGCCATTCTCCTGCCTCAGCCTCCC
>NW_016815820.1:2064416-2089165 GCF_001698545.2 Rhinopithecus bieti | reverse complement strand
TTCCTTCCTTCCTTCCTTCCTCCCTTCCTCTCCCTCCCTTCCTTCCCTCCATCCCCTCCCTCCCTCCCTTCCTTCCTTTTTTTTTTGACAGACTCTCTCTTTGTCGCCCAGGCTGGAGTGCAGTGGCGCAATCTCAGCTCACTACAAGCTCTGCCTTCCAGGTTCACGCCATTCTCCTGCCTCAGCCTCCCGAGTAGCTGGGACTACAGGCACCCGCCAGCCACCACGCCCGGATAATTTTTTGTATTTTTAGTGGAGACGGGGTTTCACCGTGTTAGCCAGGATGGTCTCGATCTCCTGACCTCGTAATCCGCCCACCTCTGCCTCCCAAAGTGCTGGGATTACAGGTGCGAGCCACTGTGCCTGGCTCTTTATTTTTTTTTTTTGAGACGGAGTTTCACTCTTGTCACCCAGGCTGGAGTGCAATGGCATGATCTTGGCTCCCTGCAACCTCCGCCACCTGGGTTCAAGCAATTCTCCTGTCTCAGCCTCCCGAGTAGCTGGGATTAAAGGTATCTGCCACCACACCTGGCTAATTTTTGTACTTGTAGTAGAGATGGTGTTTTACTGGCCAGGCTGGTTTTGAACTCCTGACCTCAGGTGACCTGCCCGCCTCAGCCTCCCAAAGTGCTGGGATTGCAGGCATGAGTCACTGTGCCCAGCCCCCTATTTCCTTTTTGTTTTTGGAGATGGAATCTTGCTCTGTTGCCCAGGCTGGAGTGCAGTGGCGTGATCTTGGCTCACTCCAATCACCTCCCAGTTTCAAGCGATCCTCCTGCCTCAGCCTCCTAAGTAGCTGGGACTACGGGCACATGTCACCATGCTTGGCTAATTTTTGTATTTTTAGTAGAGACAGGGTTTCATCATGTTGGCCAGGCTGGTCTCGAATTCCTGACCTCAGTCCTCAGATGATCCACCCGCCTCAGCCTCTCAAAGTGCTGGGATTACAGGCATAAGCCACCATGCCCAGCCAATACATGGCCCCTATTTCTATCACCTTGAGATGACTTGCTGGGGAAGCTGAAGACCTGATTTTCCAGCTGCATGAAGGTAGTGGGCTGGGAGTTGGGTCCTACACAGCAGCCTAGGAAGGGCCATTATTATGTTCAGACTTGACGAAGCATCCATCAGCAGGACCAGACCCGCCTGGGCAGTAGAGGGAGGAAATGAGAGACAATCTCTCAGGCAGATACACTGTGCTAGACAGCAGCAGTGAAGATGTGAATCCTTCAAATCTTGGCATAGCCTGGAGGGAAACCAGGGTCTAGTTGGTCTAGTTGTTCCATTTATCTGGGCAAGGAGAGGAGTGGTACTTTGCATTTCTCACTCTGTTTGTAGGCACCAGAAGTATTTAGCCTGATGAGCCTGAACATTTGCTTCTTGATTATCTGTGTGTGGCCTATCCACTAGTGAAGAAACTGCTTCCCAGACTTCCTGGTCCCTGCCATCTGGCATGGGGTGCTCAGAGGAAGCCAGTGTCTCAGCACAAGACAAACCCAACTTAGGATGGAAACTTGCTACATTCAACATGTAATTAAAGAACAAATATTCCATAAAAATGAATTTGGGGCCGGGTGCAGTGGCTCACACCTGTAATCCCAGCACTTCGGGAGGCCGAGGTGGGCAGATCACCTGAGGTCAGGAGTTGGAGAGCAGCCTGGCCAACATGGTGAAACCCCGTCTCTACTAAAAAAAAAAAAAATTGACTGTGCACATGCCTGTAATCCCAGCTACTCAGGAGGCTGAGGCAGGAGAATCGCTTGAACCCGGGAGGCAGAGGTTGAAGTGAGCTGAGATTGCGCCACTGCACTCCAGCTGGGGCTACAGCGGAAAGCTTCAGCTCAAAAAAAAAAAAAAAAAAAAAATTTGTAATCTGTTGCTGTCTTCTGGATCAGTCTCTATATTGATGGCATCTCTCCTTTAACATGTGAACAAATAAGAATTTCTGGGCTGGGCGTGGTGGCTCCCACCTGTAATCCCAGCACTTTGGGAGGCCGAGGCGGGTGGATCACCTGAGGTCGGGAGTTCGAGACTAGCCTGACCAACATGGAGAAACCCCATCTCTACTAAAAATACAAAATTAGCTGGGAGTGGTGGCGCATGCCTGTAATCCCAGTTACTCGGGAGGCTGAGGCAGGAGAATCATTTAACCCAGGAGGTGGAGGTTGCAGTGAGCCAAGATCACGCCACTGCACTCCAGCCTGGGCAACACAGCGAGACTCCGTCTCAAAAAAAAAAAAACAAGAATTTCTTTTGAAAGAGTGGAGTAAGAGAAATACCAGTATGTAAGAGGAAGAATGAGGAAGCGGGGAAGGGGTGCTCTGGTGAGGGCCTGGGCTGACTTGCTTAGATATGTCGCCTCGGCTCTACCAAGAATTTTCAGTGTGGGCTTGGGTGGCCATTGCTGTCCTGTCGGTTTCTTCAGCTATAAATGAGGAGGGGGAAGACTCCAGTGTATGTGTAGCACAAAATTTTGACTCAGGGTTCTTTCCTAAAGCCTGCTGCCTAATTTTAAAAACAATGGGAAACATTTTCCCCAGGTAATTGTCCTACACATCAGTCTAGAGCACAGAAGTGAGGAGCAAGGCCAGGACAGGGAAGGAGAAGCCTGCACCCAAGGCCCAGGTCCTGCTGAGCACATGGAGAGGGAGGTCAGGGAGCCATGGGCTTAGGGCAGGCAGAGGGACCATCTGGTGATGAAAGGGCCGGTCTGGGGGAATGCACAGAAGGCAGAAGGCGTTGCAGACAGTTCTGCCAGGTCCTGGGTTTGAGGAAGCCTGCTCTCCCCTGCTCCCCTGCTGTCCCCTGCTCTCCCCTGCTGTCTGCTGCTCTCCTGCCATCCCACCACCGGTGCTTCAACTGGTGGGGTAGCTCCTGTCACTAGAGTGTATACCTGAGTTTTGTGGAGCTTTCAGACTCTCTCCTGAGCCGAAGTCCCCAATTCTCCCCTTCACCCTTCCCTAGGGTCTGGAAACTTGGATCACAAAAAGGTGGAAAAAACCAATTCCTTTGAAAAGGCCCTTGTTCTTTCACTCAAGACACTGGGTGTGGTTCTTAATAGACCCAACCCAAACATGTCACATCATCTCCCAATACATAATTCTATTCATTCTCCTTGCAGGAGCCACCTAGGCAGAAAGATGTGGCCTCTTGAGGGTGAAGAAGGTAAATAAGGGAGTCTTAATTTGTCACCAGCTGAAGTTGGAAGCTCTAATTTTGTAGCTTTCCAGGGTGAACACTGTTTTGTGGTCTAGGATTGTCTGGGACGTTATTTGCTAACCCAAGCCACCAGCGCTCACCACGGCCTGCCGACATTCCTGCTCTTTAAAAGTTCCACTTGGCAGGGCACGGTGGCTCACGCCTGTAATCCCAGCACTTTGGGAGGCCGAGGCAAGCAGATCACCTGAGGTCGGGAGTTCGAGACCAGCCTGACCAACATGGAGAAACCCTGTCTCTACTAAAAATATAAAATTAGCCGAGCATGGTGGCACATGCCTGTAATCGCAGCTACTTGGGAGGCTGAGGCAGGAGAATTGCTTGAACCCGGAAAGCAGAGTTTGTGGTGAGACGAGATCGCACCATTGCACTCCAATATGGGCAACAAGAGCGAAACTCCATCTGAAAAAAAAAGTTCCACCTGCCAGGTCTGCATTGGCCTGGTATTCTCCCGAGGACTTGATCCACCATGGTGCTGGCCTACACTAATGAATATCCTCTCACCTGGGCCCAGCGTGAGGCAAAGAAAAACCCCGGCTGTGAAATCAGTGCATCAGTCAAAGCAACTCAGTGGCTTCCTAAACTGATTTCCACAAAGTCACAACCAGAAAGCAAGAAAAGTAATTTCCACATATGCTGAATACCAACTGTCCTCATTTTTCAGTTCCATGTTCCTGACTCCAGGGGAAGCATCCCTCATTACTCTGGTCCAGCAATCATTCCTCAGCTTCTGACTCCTTTCAGAACGTGACCTGGTCACTTCCCACATGTGGGAGGCTGGGTGTCTCTATTCATCTTACAGGGACCCCCGGCCCCCACTCCAAACATCAACATCTGTCCATTTACTCAAGGTGTCACTTTTCAGCAAAAGTCTTCTTTGGATTAATCTGTGGCCGGCATCCAGGCCGGCCACACTCTGTGGTTACCATCTTGCCATCAATGGACAGCATTACAAAATGTGATTTACCACCATTTGTGCTTGTTAACACTTACTGGGTGTCAGTGGGCAGAATGGATTACCAGCCCAGGGAGTTCTGGCCCCAAATGCAGTTTTCTTCTTCTCCAGTCAAGTCTAGACTAACAAATACCCCATGATAGGCACTCAGTGCTGAAGTCAGTTCCTGGAAACAGGTGATTCAGGCATGGGAGTTTCACTGCCCGCGGCCTGTCCTCCTTTGCTCAGCCCTCAGATAGTGTCTCAGTCAGTTCAAGATGTTACAACAAAATGCCTAAGAATGAGTAATTTATAAAAAACAGAAATTTAAGGCCGAGTGCAGTGGCTCATGCCTGTAATCCCAGCACTTTGGGGAGGCCAAGGAGGACAGATCATGAGGTCAGGAGATTGAGACCATCCTGGCCAACATGGTGAGACCCCCTCTTTACTAAAATACAAAAAAAAAAAAAAAAAAAATTAGCCAGACGTGGTGGTGCGCACCTATAGTCCCAGCTACCTGGGAGGCTGAGGCAGAGGAATCTCTTGAACCCAGGAGGCAGAGGTTGCAGTGAGCCGAGATCGCGCCACAGCACTCTGGCCTTGCGAAAGAATGAGACTCCGTCTCAAAAAAACAAACAAAAAAAAAACAGAAAACAAAAAAACCCTCAGAGATTTCTTTCTTTCTTTTTTTTCTTTTCTTCTTTTCTTTATTTTTTTGTTTTTTGTTTTTTGAGACAGAGTCTCGCTCTGTCACCAGGCTGGAGTGCTGTGACACGATCTCGGCTCATTGCAACCTCTGCCCCTGAGTTCAAGCGATTCCCCTGCCTCTGCCTCCTGAGTAGCTGGGACTACAGTTGAGTGCCACCATGTTGGGCTAATTTTTGTATTTTTAGTAGCAACGGGGTTTCACCATGTTGGTAGGCTGGTCTCAAACTCCTGACCTTGTGATCCGCCTGCCTTGACTTTCCAAAGTGCTGGGATTACTGGTGTGAGCCACCAAGCCCAGCAGAAACTGATTTCTCACAGTTCTGGAGGCTGGGAAGTCCAAGAGCAAGGTATTGGCAGATGTGGTGGCTGGCAAGGGCTGTCTCTGCTTCTAAGATGGGTCGGGTTGCTGCATCCTTTGGAGTGGATGAATGTGTCCTCACAGTGGGTAAGATGTGGGAGGGAAGAGGCATGAGGGAGCTTCCTTCAGCCTCTTTTAAAAGACCACTAATTGACTGGGCACGGTGCCTCATGCCTGTAATCCCAGCACTTTGGGAGGCTGAGGTGGGCAGAGCACAAGGTCAGGAGATCGAGATCATCCTGGCTAACATGGTGAAACCCTGTGTCTACTAAAAAAATATAAAAAATTAGCCAGGCGTGGTGGTGGGAGCCTATAGTACCAGCTACTTGGGAGGCTGAGGCAGGAGAATGGCGTAAACCCGGGAGGTGGAGCTTGCAGTGAACCAAGATAACACCACTGCACTCCAGCCTGGGCAACAGAGCAAGACTCTGTCTCAAAAAAAAAAAAAGAGCACTAATCCTGGCTGGGTGTGGTGACTCATGTCTATAATCCCAGTAATTTAGGAGTCCGAGGTGGGCAGATCACCTGAGGTCAGGTATTTGAGACCAGCCTGGCCAACATGGCGAAACCCTGTCTCTACTAAAAATACAAAAATTAGCCTGGTATGGTGGTGGGCACATGTAGTCTCAGCTACTTGAGAGGCTGAGGCAGGAGAATCACTTGAACCTGAGAGGCAGAGGTTGCAGTGAGCTGAGATCGCACCTCTGGACTCCAGTCTGGGCAACAGAGTGAGATTCCATCTCAAAATAAATAAATAAAGTAATAGCTGGGCGCGGTGACTCATGCCTGTAATCCCAGTACTTTGGGAGGCCGAGATGGGTGGATCACCTGAGGTTGGGAGTTCAAGACCCGCCTCACCAACATGGAGAAACCCTGTCTCTACAAAAAATACAAAATTAGCTGGGGTGGTGGCGCATGCCTGTAATCCCAGCTACTTGGGAGGCTGAGGCAGGAGAATCGCTTGAACTTGAACTTGGGAAGCGGAGGTTGTGGTGAACCCAGATCATGCCATTGCACTCCAGCCTGGGCAACAAGAGAGAAACTGTATCTCAGTAAATAAATAAATAAATAAAAATAAATAAATAGGCTGGGCGCGGTGGCTCAAGCCTGTAATCCCAGCACTTTGGGAGGCCGAAGCGGGTGGATCACGAGGTCAGGAGATCGAGACCCTCCTGGCTAACACGGTGAAACCCCGTCTCTACTAAAATACAAAAAACTAGCCGGGCGCAGTGGCGGGCGCCTGTAGTCCCAGCTACTCGGAGGCTGAGGCGGGAGAATGGCAGGAACCCGGGAGGCGGAGCTTGCAGTGAGCCGAGATTGTGCCACTGCACTCCAGCCTGGGCGACACAGCGAGACTCCGTCTCAAAAAATAAATAAATAAATAAATAAATAGCACTAATCCATTCGTGGGGGTGGTGGAACTGTCTTGACTTAATCACGTCCCCAAAGTCCCCACCTCTTAATACCATCACCTTGGGGTTTAAGTTACAACATGAATTTTGGAGGGACACATACATTCAAACCACAGTGCTGCTGGTATAGGGCCTGTGTCAGTCAGAGCTTTCCCAGAGAAACAGAACCAGTAGGGGTGTGTGTGTGTGTGTGTGTGTGTGTGTGTGTGTGTGTGTAAAGAGAAAGATTTGGCCGGGCTCCATGGCTCAAGCCTATAATCTCAGCACTTTGGGAGGCAGAGGCAGGCAGATCATGAGGTCAGGGGATCGACACCATCCTGTCTAACATGGTGAAACCCCGTCTCTACTAAAAATACAAAATTAGTGGCATAAGGACCGGGCGCGGTGGCTCAAGCTGTATCCCAGCACTTTGGGAGGCCGAGACGGGCGGATCACAAAGGTCAGGAGATCGAGGGGACCATCCTGGCTAACACGGTGAAACCCGTCTCTACTAAAAATACAAAAAAAAAACTAAGCGGGCGAGTGGCGGGCGCCTGGTCCCAGCTACTCGGAGGCTGAGGGCAGGAGAATGGCGTAAACCCGGGAGGCGGAGCTTGGCAGTGAGCTGAGATCCGGCCACTGCCACTCCAAGGGCCTGGGCGACAGAGCGAGACTCCGTCTCAAAAAAAAAAAAAAAAAAAAAACAAAATTAGTGGCATGGCTTTGATGCCGTAATCCCAGCTACTCGGGAGGGCTGAGGGCAGGGAGAATCGCATTGAACCCAGGAGGCAAAAGGTTGCAGTGAGCCAAGATCACCGCCACCGACACTCCAGGCCTGGGGTGACAGAGAAGACTCCTGTCTCAAAAAAAAAAAAAAAATCAACTCTCAACTCCTAAGGTTCCCTTGAGGAGAAGAAATTCTCCTTGGGCACTGCAGCATCAATCAGCTCCTGCCTGAGAGTTCCAGCCTGCTGGCTTGACTTAGGCATTTTGAATTTGCCTGTCCAGCCCCCATAGCTGTGCAAATCAGTTCCTTGTGGTAAGTCTCTCTCTCCTTTTTTTTTTTTTGAGACAGAGTCTCGCTCTGTCACCCAGATTACAGGTGTGAGCCACCTCACCCAGCCCACGCTTGACTGGTTTCTGCTCAGAGTATCAGGTCAACTGTGCCATATGACGTCGTATAACATGGCATAATCACAGGAGTAGTATCTCATCACATTAGCAGATTCCAGGTTTTAGGGTATGGAATCTTGGTGGGGTTGGGGGTGCTATTTTGTTTTCTTTCTTTTTTTTTTTTTTTGAGATGGGGGTTTTACTTTGTCACCCAGGCTGGAGTGCAGCGGTGTGATCACAGCTCACTGTAGTCAACACCTCCCAGGCTCAAGTGAACCTCCCACTTCAGCCTCCTAAGTAATTGGGACCACAGACAAGGGCCACCATGGCTGGCTAGTGTTTTTGTTTTGTTTTTTACATAGAGACAAGGTCTCACTCTGTTGCCCAAGGCTGGTCTCAAACTCCTGGGCTCAAGCCATCCTCCTGCCCTGGCCTCCCAAAGAGCTGCGATTACAAGGATGAGCCAGAATGCCAGGCCTAAGGGGGGCTTGTTTTTAGAACTTTGCCTACTACAGTCTGCCTTTTGGCTGCCAAAGATTCACATCCTCCTCAATCCCATTGCAAAATACATTTACTTCCTCTGAAGGATTGCAAAGGTCTCATCCTACTACAGCATAAATTCAAAGTCTCAAATGTTATCTAAATATCATCAGCTCAAAAGCCCAAAATTATATCACCTAAATCAGGTACAGATGAATTCCCTGTGTATGATCTAGTAAGTATAGCTCCTGGACACAGTTCCTCACCATCTATGGACCTAGGAAATTAAACAAATTGAAGCTGGGTATGATGAGAGGTCGAGGTGGGAGGATCATTTGAGTCTAGGAGGTTCAAGACCAGCAGCCTGGGCAACACAGCAAGACAAGAAGAAGAAGAAGAAAGAAGAAGAAAGAAGAAAGAAAGAAAGAAGAAGAAGAAGAAGAAGAAGAAGAAGAAGAAGAGGAGGAGGAGGAGGAGAGAAGGAGAAGAAAAGAAGAAGAAGAGGAGGAAGAGGAGGAAGAGGAAGAGGAGGAAGAGGAGGGAGGGTAGGGAGGGGAAGGAGGGGAAGGAGGGGAAGGAGAAGGAGAAGGAGAGGAAGGAGAATGGGAAGGGGAAGGGGAAGGGGAAAGGGAGAAGAAGAAGAGGAGGAACAAGAAGAAGAGGAGGAGGAAGAGGAAGAAGAAGAATAAGAAGAAGAAGAAAGAAGGAAGGAAAGGAAAAAAAAAAAAAAGAGAAGTTGTGGCCGGGCACGGTGGCTCATGCTTGTAATCCCAGCACTTTGGGAGGCCAAGGTGGGAGGATCACTTGAGGCCAGGAGTTCGAGACCAGTCTGGGCAACATAGTGAGACCTCATCTCTTTACAAAAAATAAAAAAATGAGGCAGGAGGATCACTTGAGCCCAGGAGGTCGAGGCTGCAGTGAGCTGTGATCTCGTCACCGCACTACAGCTTGGGTGACAGAGTGAGACCCTGTCTCAAAAACAAACACAAAAGCCCAAATTGTATGCCCCTGACACTCCCAACATACAATAGTGGGACAGGCAAAGGAT
Source organism: Rhinopithecus bieti (assembly GCF_001698545.2). Classification (NCBI taxonomy): domain Eukaryota; kingdom Metazoa; phylum Chordata; class Mammalia; order Primates; family Cercopithecidae; genus Rhinopithecus; species Rhinopithecus bieti. The sequence goes on along the minus strand of NW_016815820.1, from coordinate 2,079,917 downwards.
AATAGTTATATTCTGGTCCAACAAGGGGGAAAGGTCACTGATCCAAAGCAATTTTTAAATACAGTTGAGCAAACTCCATTAGGTTTCAAGGCCTGGAAATAACCCTTCATGGCCCTTGACTGTACTCTTGGGTAGTAGGATAGCTACCTATAGCTACAGAGCTACTTATACCTACAGAGCTACCAGGATAGCTCTGTACTCTTGGGTCCAACTCCTGAGTCATCTTTACTTTCTCATGAAACATAGCACATGTTTGCTACTTTTTTTTTTTTTTTTTGAGACAGAGTTTCACTCTTGTTCCCCAAGATAGAGTGCAGTGGCACGATCTCAGCTCACTGCAGCCTCTGCCTCCCGGTTCAGACGATTCTCCTGCCTCAGCCTACCAAGTAGCTGGGACTACAGGCATCTGCCACTATGCCTGGCTAATTTTTTGTATTTTTAGTAGAGACGAGGTTTCACTATGTTGGCCAGGCTGCTGGTCTCAAACTCCTGACTTTGTAATCCGCCTGCCTCGGTCTCCCAAAGTGTTGGGATTACAGGCGTGAGCCACCGTGCCCGGCCTGCAGCTAAGTTTTATCAACCTGCTTTCTGCCACTAAAATTTTGGGGACTCAAAGACTTTCTTTTTTTTTGAGACAGAGTTTCACTCTTGTTGCCCAGGCTGGAGTGCAATGACTTACCACAACCTCTGCCTCCTGGGTTCAAGCGATTCTCCTGCCTCAGCCTCCCAAGTAGCTGGGATTACAGGCATATGCCACCATGCCTGGCTAATCTTTTTTCTGTTTTTTTGACAGAGTGTCACTCTGTCACCCAGGCTGGAGGGCAGTGGCATGATCTCGGCTCACTGTAGCCTCTGCCTCCCGGGTTCAAGGGATTCTCCTGCTTCAGCCTCCAGAGTAGCTGGGACTACAGGTGCATGCCAACACACTCAGCTAATTTTTGTATTTTTAGTAGAGATGGGGTTTCACCATGTTGGCCAGGCTGGTCTCAAACTCCTGACCTTGTGATTCGCCCACCTTGGCCTCCCAAAGTGCTGGGATTACAGGTGTGAGCCACCGCGCTCGGCCTAATTTTGTATTTTTAATAGAGACAGGGTTTCTCTATGTTGGTCAGGCTGGTCTTGAACTCTCGACCTCAGGTGATCCACCCGCCTCGGCCTCCCAGAGTGCTGGGATTACAGGCATGAGCCACCGTGCCGGGCCAAAATAGTCCCTTCTTGATATTCAGCTCCTGCTGAGAAGGCTAAGGGATAATACCTCATAAGCTTCCTAGAGACACCCTGGTTTAATTGAGATCTATGAAGACAGCATTAGTACAGGTGGAACTGTGTCCTTTCCACCCCCTCCTCCAATTCATATGTTTAAGTCCTAACCTCTTACCTTGGAATGTAACCTTATTTGGAAATGGGGTAGTTGCAGAGGTAATTAGTTAAGATGGGGTCAACCTGGAGTCAGGTGGGCCCCTAATGCAATGTGACTGGTGTTCTTATAAAAAGGGGAGATCTGAACACAGACATACACACAGGGAGAATGCCATGTGGAAGTGAAGATCAAGGGTGATGCTTCTACAAGCCTAGGAACACCAAAGATCACCAGCAAACCAAATCCCAGAATCTAGGGAAGAGGCATGGAACAGATTGTCCAACTCCAACAAGAACAAACCCTGCAGACAACTTGGTCTTGTATTTGTAGCCTCTAGAATTGTGAGACAGTACTTTTTTTTTTTTTTTTTTTTTTTGAGACAGAGTCTTATCATTCTGTCACCCAGGCTAGAGTGGAGTGGCGCAATCTTGGCTCACTACAACATCTGCCTTCCGGGTTCAACTGATTCTCGGGCCTCAGCCTCCCAAGTAGCTGGGATTACAGGTGTCCCTCACCGCACCCAGCTAATTTTTTTGTATTTTTAGTAGAAACGGGGTTTCACCATGTTGGCCAGGCTGGTCTCAAACTCCTGACCTCAAGTGATCCGCCCACCTCGGCCTCCCAAAGTGCTGTGGATTACGGGCATGAGCTACCGTGCCCAGCCAGAGACAATACATTTTTGTTGTTCAAGCCACCCAGTTTGAGGTACCGAATTATAGCAGGCTTAGGAAACTAATACAATCTTTAATCACTCATGATTGACATTTTGATCTTTCTGAGATGTCAGCAAAAGTTTGTATAGTCCCATACTTAGACTTTTTTCTATGTTAGTTTTGGGCAGGCACTTCTGAGCCTCTTTTGCAACCTGGATGGACTGAGAATTTTCCAAATCGTCAAGTCCTGATTCCTTTTTCTTTCTTTCTTTTTTTTTTTTTTTGAGACAGAGTCTCACCTTGTTGCCCAACAACAACAAGGTGCAATGATGAGTGGTGCAATCACAGCTCATCATAGCATTGACCTCCTGGGCTCAAGTGATCCTCCCACCTTAGCCTCCCAAGTAGCTGGGACTACAGGTGCATGGCTACCACATCTGGCTAATTTTATTTTTCATTTTTTGTAGGAACAGGGTTTCACTATGTTGTCCAGGCTGGTCTCAAACTCCTCAACTCAAGCAGTCCTTCCTCCTGAGCCTCCCAAAGTGCTGGGATTACAGGTGTGAGCCACAGCATCCATCCCTGGTTCCTTTAACAGTTCTTCCTTCATTTATTCCTTGATTGACTGATTGATTGAGAGATGGAGTTTCACTCTGTTGCCCAGGCTGGAGTAGAATGGCGTGATCTTGGCTCATTGCAACCTCTGCCTTCTGGGTTCAAGCAATTCTCCTGCTTCAGCTTCCCAAGTAGCTGGGACTACAGGTGTGCGTCACCACACCCAGCTAATTTTGGCATTTTTTAGTGGAGATGGAGTTTCACTATATGTTGGCCAGGCTGGTCTCAATATCCTGACCTCAGGTGATCTGCCCGCCCAGGCCTCCCAAAGTGCTGGGATTACAGATGTGAGCCACTGTGACCAGCCTCTTCAATTTATTTCTATCTTCTTGTATTTTACCATGAGCAGCAAAAAGAAAATAGGCTTTGCCTAGAAAAATGTCGTTGGCTAAGTATGTACATTCATTGCTTACAAGTTCTGTTTTTCCATAGGACAGGTAGACATAATTCCACTAAGCTTTCTGTCCTACATGGTAAGAATCTCCTGTCCCCAGCCTCCAATACGTGTTCCTCACTTCCTCCTGAGCTCGCACTGTCAGTGTCAAGTCAGATTTCTACTAACGGTCTGTTTGTGGAGACTGAAACTTTATCTAAGACAATTTAGAATTTCTACACATTCTTTAGAATTTAGGATTCTCCTGACTTTCTTCTGACCAGCAACGTCTTTAGCATCCATATTTCTTTTTTTTTTTTTTTGAGACGCTCTGTCGCCCAGGCTGGATGCAGTAGCGTGATCACGGCTCACTGCAACCTCTGTCTCCTGGGTTGAATCGATTCTCCTGCCTCAGCCTCCCAAGTAGCTGGGATTACTGGTGTGCGCCACGCCCAGCTAGTTTTTGCATTTTTAGTAGAGATGGGGTTTCACCATTTTGCCCAGGCTGGTCTTGAATTCCTGATCTCAGATGATCCGCCTGCCTCGGCCTTCCAAAGTGCTGGGATTACAGGCATAAGCTGCAGTGCCCAGCCAGTATCCATATGTCTAAGAAAGGTCTGTTTAAGGAAATCTAGGCTTTTTCTATCAAGCTCCTCAAAATTCTTCCAGCCTTCACTCATTGCCCAATTTCAAAGTCATTCCCACATTTTTAGATATTTGTTAACAGCACTCCACTTCTGGGTAGCACATCTCTCTTAGTTTCTCTAGCGCTGCATAACAGATACCACAAATGTAGTAGCTTTAAACAGCACAAGGCCTTCTGATTTTCACACATGACCTCAATTCGTGGCTAAATGCCTGCAACCTTTTTTTTTTTTTTTTTTTTTTTTTTTTTTTTTTTTTTTTTTTTTTTTTTTGAGACGGTGTCTCGCTGTGTCGCCCAGGCTGGAGTGCAGTGGCGCGATCTCGGCTCACTGCAAGCTCCGCTTCCCAGGTTCACGCCATTCTCCCGCCTCAGCCTCCGAGTAGCTGGGACTACAGGCGCCCGCCACTACGCCCGGCTAGTTTTTTGTATTTTAGTAGAGACGGGGTTTCACCATGTTAGCCAGGATGCTCTCGATCTCCTGACCTCGTGATCCACCCGCCTCGGCCTCCCAAAGTGCTGGGATTACAGGCTTGAGCCACCGCGCCCGGCCTGCCTGCAACCTTTCATTAGCTTTCTTGAATGCATCAGTGGTGTTCACCAAAAGCCTTCAGATTCTTTGGAGTCTGAAGCCTTGACCATCTTTAGAATCAGTACTCTCTCCAACCTCTCAGAAGCCTATAATAGCCGGGCATGGTGGCTCCTGCCTGCAATCCTAGCACTTTGGGAGACTGAAGTGGGAGGATCATTTGAGGCCAGGAGTTCAAGACCAGCATGGGCAACAAAGTGAGACTCGGTCTCTAAAAGAAAAGTCTGTGATACTGCATGAACCACCATGCATTCCCTTCCACAGGTTCACCACTAGTGAAAGTTTGAACAATTCCACCACTTCAGCACGCTCAGGATATCAGTTCGTCCTGCCACTAGTGATGGCTGGCAAGTGATCCAGGTCCAAAACCCTATTATTATTATTATTATTATTATTTATTATTTATTTATTTTATTTATTTTGGACGGAGGTCTTGCCCTGCCGTCAGCTGGAGTCGCAGTGGCTGGCTCTCAGCACTGCAAGTCTCCGCCTCCCGGGTTCACGGCCATTTCTTTCTCAGCCTCCGAGTAGCTGGGACTACAGGCGCCCGCCTCGTCGCCCGGCTAGTTTTTTTTCTTTGTATTTTTAGTTAGAGACGGGGTTTCACCGTAGATTGCGCCAGGATTGGTCTCGATCTTCTGACCTCGTGATCCGCCCGTCTCGGCCTCCCAAAGTGCTGGGCTTACAGGCTTGATCCACCGGCGCCGGCCATCCTATTATTTTGTTTATTTTATTTATTTTATTTTTGAGATGGTAGTCTAGCTCTGTCACCAGGCTGGAGTGCCGTGGCGTGATTTCAGCTCACTGCAACATCCACCTTCCCTGGGTTCAAGCGTTCTCCTGCCTCAGCCTCCCAATGAGCTGGATTACTGGTGTGTGCCACCAACCTCTAATTTTTGTATTTTTAGTAGAGACAGGGTTTTCCCTTTTGTAGTCTTGAACTCCTGACCTCAGGTGATCGCCTGCCTCAGCCCTCCCAAAGTTGCTGGGATTTACAGGCGATGAGCCACCGCACCTGGCCCCCAAACTCCTTTTAGAGGTTGGCTTCCCCACACCACTCCTGGTGCCAACTGTATTAGATCAGGGTTCCCCATGAACCGACACGACGAGGGAACCAAAACCTGAGGACCTAAAGGAAGCAGGGATTTTGGACGGAGGGCCATGTAGGGTGCAGAAGGAACTGTCATGCAGTCCACAAGGGCCTCAGGTGATCTCACTGGAGTTTGGGAGAGGGTGGCTTCTTGGGAATTGGTCCCAACCCAAGGCACAGGATAAGGGTCTTTATGCCTCTTCCATCAACCAGCCATTGTATGTGAACTGCCTCGGGAGGGAAGTGGCTCCCTCAGCTGAGCGCAAGTCAGGAGAGGACACAGCCTAAGAGCTATTGCACAAACAGCCAGGAGGATGAGCTGCCTTCAGTCCCTGAAGGGAGGGACCTGGGTGGCAGCCCCAGATCCACTGCCATGATTTTCTGCATCTCCAATAGTTAATATTTGTACTTTGTATTAATTGTCTATTGCATAGCCAAAAATTACCCCCTGAACTTAGTGGCTTAAAACAACCAGAATATTGTAAACTCATAGTTCCGCTGGTCATGAATCTGAGTCTGGGTGTGCTGGCTCAGGGGCTCTCAGGAGACAGTCCTCAACGCTACTGGCTTAGAAGCACTCAAGACTCTGCTGTGGCTGGGAGGGAACCACTTCTAAGTTCACCTCATGTGGACTGTCGGCAGGCCTCAGAAAGGACCCCACTGCAAGCCCAACTCACTGGGGTGCTGGCAGCTTGCGATCCACCCACACGACTTCCGTAGGCTGCCTAAGTATCCTCGTGACATGGCAGCTGAGTGAATGGAAGAGGCAAGAGACCACACCAAATCTCTTTGTATAATTAACTTAATCTTGGAAGTGCCACTCACATTCATTTCTGCCATATTGTATTTGTTAGAAGTCACTGAGTTGGCCAGGTGGGGTGGCTCCACATCTATAATCCCAGCACTTTTGGGAGGCTGAAGCGGGTGGATCACGTGAGGTCAGGGTTCAAGACCAGGCCTGGCCCCAACATGGCGAAACCCCATCTCTTACTAAAAAAAAAAAAAAAAAAAAAAAAAAAAAAAAAAAATTAGCCAGGCATGGTGGTGCCACCTTGAATCCCAGCTACCCAGGAGGCTGAGGCAGCGAGAATTGCTTCAATCCAGGAGGCAGAGGTTGCAGGTGAGGCCACGATCGTTGCCACTGACTCTAGCCTGGCAACAGAGCGGGATTGGTCTCAAAAAAAACCAAGAAAACAAACAAACAAAAAAAAAGTTAGGGCTGGGCAGTGGCTCATGCCTGAATTCCAGCACTCTTGGGGAAGCGCGGTGAATCACGGAGGTCAGGATTCGAGGACCAGCCTGGCCAAGATGGTGAAAACCCCATCACTAAAAATACAAAAATTAGCTGGGCATGGTGGCAGGCACTGTAGTCCCAGCTACTTGGGAGGCTGATGGCAGGAAATCCTTGAACCCCGGGGAGGTAGAGGCTGCAGTGAGCCAAGATTGTGCCACTGCACACAGTCTGGGCGGGACGAACAAGACACCAACTTCAAAAAAAAAAAAAAAAAAAGGAAAGAAAGAGAAAAAGAAAAAAGTCACTGAGTTCCAGCGGCAAATCCCAGGTGGCTGGGGGGAGGGGGGCGCGGAAAATTACGCGGAAATTACACAAAGGCATGAATACTAGGAAGTGGGATCACTGGGGACATTTTAGAGTTGCACATCTCAAGTACTACCCGCCGAACACTGAGCTGAGCATTTTACCTGCTCTACTTTAATACTTACAATAACCTTAAGGTAGTTATTTTTAATTTTATTATTATTTTTTGAGACGGAGTCTCGCTCTGTCCCCCAGGCTAGAGTGCAGTGGCGCGATCTTGGCTCACTGCAAGCTCCGCCTCCCGAATTCATGCCATTCTCGTGCCTCAGCCTCCCAAGTAGCTGGGACTACAGGTGCCTGCCACCACGCCCAGCTAATTTTTTTTTTTTTTTTTAAGTAGAGACAGGGTTTCACCGTGTTAGCCAGGATGGTCTTGATCTCCTGACCTTGTGATCTGCCCGCCTCGGCCTCCCAGAGTGCTGGGATTACAGGCGTGAGCCACCGCACCCAGCCACCTTAAGGTAGTTATTAATACCTCCCTCTGCAGATGTGGAAAGAAGCTCAGCGTGGTTAAACTACTTGCTCATAAGCCACACAAATTACTATGTAGGAGAGAAAAGATTTAGCCTAGGTTTGAGGACAAGGCTGTGTGTTTTTTAACTCTTTTGCTCTATTGTCTCCCTCAATAACAGCTGAGAGGGATCAAAGTGTTACAGAATACTGAAGCTAAATAGGGTGCTACTTTGCAGTAGGTGCGGGAACTGAGGGGGAGATATACCAGTCAAAGGGCTCTAAATTTAGCCAGGCATTTACTAGCCCCAAAGTTCAGGAATAAGGTTGGGAACATGGAAAAGCAGGCCAGGAGACAAAGTGAAGAGGAATTCCAAAACAGTTGTGTTGCTGGTGAAATCTGCTGTGGACATATGAACACCTTCCTTTCTAGTTCCACAGTTGCTAAATATGAATTGGAAATAGAGGTAGCAGGGACCTAGAAACAAATGACCTAAAACTCTTACAGGTTGCGTATCCCTTGTCCGAAATGCTTATAACCAGGAGCATTTTGGAATTTCTTGCATTTTGGAGTATTTGCCTGATATACTTACCGGGTGAGTATTCCTAATCCAAAATCTAAAGTGCTCCAATGAATATTCTCTTTGAGCATGACCTTGGAGTGTCATGTCAGTGCTCAAAAAGTTTTGGATTTTTGGTCAGGCGCAGTGGCTAACACCTGTAATCCCAGCACTTTCAGAGGGCGAGATGTGTGGGTCACCTGAGGTCGGGAGTTCGAGACCAGCCTGATCAACATGGAGAAACCTCATCTCTACTAGAAATACAAAATTAGCCAGGCGTGGTGGCACATGACTGTAATCCCAGCTACTCAGGGGGCTGAGGCAGGAGAATCACTTGAACCTGGGAGGCGGAGGTTGCAGTGAACCGAGATCACACCATTGCACTCCAGCCTGGGCAACAAGAGCGAAACTCCATTTCAAAGAAAAAAAAAAGTTTTGGATTTTGAAGCATTTTAAATTTTGGATTAGGGATCCTCAACCTGTACTCAGTTATGGCCAAAAAAGTCAAGCTTCTTGCACAAGGAACTTGTACAAAGATACAAGCTTTCAGTAACTCTTAGACCTAAATCTGGGGGCTATTTCAAGTTTATTGCCGTATAACAAACCACCCCAAATCTTAGTGATTTATAATAATACTATAATAATAGTTTATATCTCATGATCCTATGGTTTGGCTGGGGGGTTATTCTGCTGGTCTCACCTGAACTTTTTTTTTTGAAATGGAGTCTCATTCTGTTGCCCAGGCTGGAATGCAGTGGTGCAACCTTGGCTCCTGGGTTCAAGTGATTTTCCTACCCCAGTCTCCTCAGTAGCTGGGATTACAGGCGCCCACCACCAGGCCTGGCTAAGTTTTGTATTTTTAGTAAAGATGGGGTTTTGCCCTGTTGCCCAGGCTGGTCTTGAACTCCTGACCTCAAGTGATCCACCCACTTCAACCTACCAGAGTGTTGGAATTACAGGTGTGAGCCACCGCACCTGGCCTCGCCTGGACTTTTAAGCATGCATTTACCTGTAGGTCAGCTGAGCTGGTGGGTCCAAGATGTCCTCACCCACATCTGGAGCTGGGCAGGGACAGCTGGAACTCTGTCTCGATACAGCTCTCATTGCTGTGGTCTAGCCTGAGATTTTACTTGGCAGGCATGTTTCAAGAAAGGAAAATAAAGGCAGAGGTCGGGTGCAGTGGCTCACGCCTGTAATCCCAGCACTTTGGGAGGCCAAGGTGGGTGGATCATGAGGTTGAGATGGAGACCATTCTGGCAAACATGGTGAAACCCCGTCTCTACTAAAATACAAAATTAGCTGGGTGTGATGGTATGCGCCTGTAGTCCCAGCTACTTGGGAGGCTGAGGCAGGAGAATCGCTTGAACCTGGGAGACGGAGGTTGCAGTGAGCTGAGATCACACCACTACCCTCCAGCTTGGGCAACAGAGAGAGAGACTCCATCTGAAAAAAANGAGTGTTGGAATTACAGGTGTGAGCCACCGCACCTGGCCTCGCCTGGACTTTTAAGCATGCATTTACCTGTAGGTCAGCTGAGCTGGTGGGTCCAAGATGTCCTCACCCACATCTGGAGCTGGGCAGGGACAGCTGGAACTCTGTCTCGATACAGCTCTCATTGCTGTGGTCTAGCCTGAGATTTTTACTTGGCAGGCATGTTTCAAGAAAGGAAAATAAAGGCAGAGGTCGGGTGCAGTGGCTCACGCCTGTAATCCCAGCACTTTGGGAGGCCAAGGTGGGTGGATCATGAGGTTGAGATGGAGACCATTCTGGCAAACATGGTGAAACCCCGTCTCTACTAAAAATACAAAAATTAGCTGGGTGTGATGGTATGCGCCTGTAGTCCCAGCTACTTGGGAGGCTGAGGCAGGAGAATCGCTTGAACCTGGGAGACGGAGGTTGCAGTGAGCTGAGATCACACCACTACCCTCCAGCTTGGGCAACAGAGAGAGAGACTCCATCTGAAAAAAAAAAAAAAAAAAAAAAAAATCAAAGCGCAGCACATATATTTTTCTTGAACCTTTTATTCACTTATATAAATAAGCTCATCTATATATGTGTATTGAGTAGCAAAGTAGTGGTAAAAATACTTCTTGCTATGGTGTCATGGTGAAAGTCTGAAAGCACTTATTTTATATACTCAGGTGGGAGTGATTACCTACCCTATATCTATGAAGAAACTGTGTTAACATCTACATCTAGTTAGAGATACAAGATGATAAAGAATAGTAATTCTATGATTTGGGCAGTTTTATTCCATTCTAAGAGGTTTCAAAGGGAAACTTGAACAATAAGATTTCCTTCCTATACACTCAACTCCCTCAATGGAATCCTTAGAAGGAACAAAATCGGTGGCTCATGGACCGGGAAGGCTTATGATGACAGAAGCTAGTCGATCTTCCAGCTGACTACAGTCACAGCTCTGAGGGCAAGCTTCACAGTACAAGGGCCCACACCACCTGACATTATATAAGATCATCATTTGTTTATTGTCAGGGTTTCTCCACTGGAAAGCAGGGTCTGTGAGAGTAGAGCCTGTCTTGCTCATTGCTGAATCCCCCGTGGCCAGATCAATGCCCAGCACGTATTAGGCATCTAATAAACATTTGTGGAATAAATGAATGAGTGACTGAATGAAGGGCGTAGAGGTAGGGAAAGCTGCCTCATCCCAAGTACCATATTTTATAATTATTGCTTTTCACTGACTATACTTTGTAAGCTGTTTCAATCTGTGTTGATTTTTCTTCAAATTGGTTCAGAACCCAATCCTGATCCTTTGTCTAAACACTGTTCTCAAGGATACTTTCAGATTATTGCTCGGCTGAACACACTAGTGTTACTGAAAACAAACAGCGCTGCAAAGAGAGAACTAATCACTCTGCCTTTGATTAACAGCCTTGAAAACATGTTATTCATGAAGAGATCAGGCAGGTTTGGGGTAGGTCAGCCTATTACCACCATCACTAGAAACAACAAGTAAACAAGTAACAGCAGAAGAAGACTGCAGGATTGTTCGTTTTTCTCAAAAAGGGCAATTTGTTAGCAATGGGGACCTCAAAATGTTGTCACCTGAGGGTATGGAAGAAATGAAGAAAGACACAAAGGGGATATGGCTGCTTTTTTTTTTTTTTTTTTTTTACTTTGAACATTAGCATTAAGTTGGTTACCGTACACATCCAAAGGCCCAGCATCTCAGAAAATTCATTAGGCGGCACACCTGTACCAGAGTCTCACAAGAAAAAAATATACAATGCTACATTGAGTGGTTAAAAATACACAAAAAAGTAGTTAACAATCTATAAATTTTTTATACTTAAAATCATGATTGAGTTGAAATAAAAAAGTGCATTTCAATTGCTAAAAAAATAATATTGATATAGTTAACACAAGGGGGAAATCAGTACACTGAGGGATCTGACAGGATGCTGGAAAAAACGACTCAGGGAAGCTGGGCACTATGGGCTCGTTTGGAGATTCAGGAGCGGAGCTCAGTTCCATCTCACTGCAGTTCCCTGGGGCCAAGCAGCCCTCCTCTCCCCAGTATCTTTCCCATCTTAAGAGATCCTGTCCTACCTACCTGTCACCTCCCCAACCCAAAGACTCCTCTAAACTTCTTTGCAGCATGACAGCTGCCTGCCCTACACTGAGTCTACTTGACCTTCAATTGCATCTCCGCAGAGAGGTAGGAGAGGGACACTGCCCCATTCTGGACTTGACATAAGTACCCCAGCCACATGGCCTTCATCCTTATGACCTAGCAGGCAGAACAGGGACCAAGCAGCTTCTATTTTGTCAAACTCCTTTGGACAAATATTCAACATTCAACAAGCTTTGTAAACCTAACGCTAAACAAGTCATGGCAAGCAAACTGGATTTTCTTTTCTTAACAAATGAGGAAAAGTGCAAGTGATCTCAGTACTGTTGGGGAAAACAAAAATAAAAACAAACAAGTTGCACCTGGCCACTTGCTGCCTAAACCAATCACAGCTTCAGTTTTGTTTTTTGTCAAGTGTTGGAGTTACAAGTAGACACCACCCTCTGTGCCTGATATTGCTCAGGTTCAGACTTGGCTGGGGGTGAGGGGACCAGGCAGAAATCAGTTAAGAAGGCCATTCCAGGTGTAAATGCCTACCGGCTCTACTGGGGTAATATTTACTGTCTGGTCTTTTCCCTTCCCAGGTTGATTACTGACCTGTTTGTTGTGAAGATGCTGCTGCAATAAGCACCAATGGCCAGAGAGCTGATGATCATGGTTAGAAGCCCTTAGACAAAGTAACTGACAGAGGGGGAGCGCACAGTTTCTAACCTAGAGTGCCTGTTGCACTGGTCGGGAGGAAGGGTCTGACCTAGAGGACTTGCTCCCTGATGTAACAGATACCCCTTTGGAGCAGAAAAGGTGAGAAGCATTTCCTTACTCATACTCCAGAGTTCCCCCAGTGCTCTTGTTCCTCCTTCTGTAGATGTGATGGTGGTGGCCTGTGAAGGAGATAGGAGCGGGGAAGCCTGCCTGCTCTGCCTTCAGCACACAAAGGCGCCCCCATGGGAAGGTCCTGGCTTTCAATCTGGAGGTCATCAATATGTAAAAAGTCGAATTAACTAAGATGCCTGACCCACAAGGACTCCAGACCCACAAGTCAATCATTGCTTGCATCATGAGGGATGAACGACGACTGGACTTTGTAATAAGGGAACACTTCTTAAATAATCAAAATATATGAATAAGCTTCGAGCCAAGAGGCTATTCCAGAAGAGATTTAAAAGTGAGATCTTTCTTTAGAAGGTTGAGAATAAAGCTAAAGTACTTTATTGCTCCCTTGTGGACAAAGCCAGAACTGCTGATGGAAAACAGTCACACAGCCCATGTCAAGAAACGAATAAAACACATATTCAAATTTATGGAAGATTGAGAAGAAATCATCCTATTTTCAGAGGCTACATATATGCCCTTGGGGAGACAACTTAAGAAGTAAACACAAAAATTATGTCACACAGTTTCTTTTTAACCTAATGAATTAATAGAGTATGAAAAGATATTTCTAGGAGGGTTAGAAGTTCTAGCAGAATAAAATACTTCCCACCAACTTTCAAATGCAATGAAAGTCTTGAGTCCTGTACAGGATGTGAGTTAAAGTCTATCATGCTCATCAGACGGTCCCTTTTCACCTGTAAAAGACGGGTAGGGAGGAAGCTGTGTTCATTCAGAGGAGCTGGATATTCCAGAAACTTGATTCTCTGGCACATCCAGTACAGACACAGGCTCTTTAGTTGATCAGAACTAGCCAAGGCAAGTATCAGATTTCCTTCTGAAGTTAAGCAAAATTCAGCTTCCACCCCCTTTCTTGCCCCATCCTCACTTCCTATGAAATCATTTTCAAGTAATATGTAACATCCCTGATCTCACCAGAGAAGCTGACGTAGTGTGAAAGTAATCTGCGACTGGAAAGCTATGGGAACACTCTCAGGGGCAGGAACTCCCTTGGATGCGTGTGTCAGAAGTTTCCTACTGAAACATACAAGACAGCAGGCTGTCTCAAGGACATGGTTCCTCCAAATGACAAGCAAGTACAGCTCTCCACTGTTTTATGGCCTGGGACTCTGAAGAGAAAAGCCACAAATTTTAAAGTAGATACTGTAAGTAGCTAGTTACTATCCAAGAGGCAAACTTCTAGATCAATAATGAGGAAGAAACATCGCGGTGAATGAAGTGAAAGGTATTTAACACAGTAAGAAGCGCTTGTTACTGATTTCTGTAACATAAAACCTTTTTCATTTTGTAAACTCATCTTCCCATCCCAGATAGCAGTGAAGCCTTCACAAATCTTGAATTTATTCATCATCAAACATAACCAATTCTCACAATTTTGCACTATCTCACCAATAATATAGTGTCTGTTGCCAGACGGGAAAGATGGAGAATGTATTAACAGCTGCCTTCTTAGACACCCACCTTGTGTGGTTATCAGTTAGTCTTAAAAACCTGAGTACTATTAACTTTAAGGAAAAGGACATGAGATTTTAAGTTAGAAAGGAAAAATGCTGACTAAGGCCCAAACACTCAACTCCAAGCTTTCATTCACCTAAAAAATGCAATCAAATCTCATTTGAAAGAGTTCATTTTTTTTTTTCTTTTTCTCCAGTTTTGGAGGAGAACTGGAAGGGAGTAAAAAGAACTGTACACAGCACAAACTTCCGCTCTGGCTGTGAAGGACTAGCCAATTGCTAAATGTTTGATCACGGAGGTGCTCGATCATATTACATGGAAAACACTGCAACCTCCTTTTCATTACATCCTTCATATATTATGGATCCATCATATGTTTTAAACCAATTAGATGAAAACAGCTAGAAAAAATAAACAGAAGTTTTTGAGGGACAGGGCCATGAGAAAGCAGAAACCCAGAGAGCAATTTTAAATAAATTTGACTAAAAGAGTAGAGTCTCGCAAAATGTGTATGGAAGAGAGTGGGCACATGGGAACAGGGCAGAGCAACAGCAGCACTCAGGATCCCTTCATCAGAAAGGCGAGGCATTCAGGAAGACTTCAGTTGAGAAAAAGGTGTTCAAAAGACATATTCAATGACCTTTAATTTTAAAGGAACGTCGAATTTCCGGTGAAAGTAAAGAAGGTGAAGAGTCAAATAAGGATAAAATCTTTCAACAGGGAGATGTAATATGTGAAGAAATAACATATAAATAAAAGTTAAAAATGTAACCTAAAAATGACATGGAGGAACAAAACAGAAATTCAGTCAAAATTCTTGTCCAAGGTTTTAGCTAGTTTGTAGAGTTAAGCCCACTGGAATATGGGTGAATTCCAATATTCATGGATAATGAAATAGTCAGAGGTAGGATTTAGCTCAGGAAAAGAATGTTCCAGGATGCTGGCATTTTGAAGGCACTCAAAAACAGAGTGAGAGAGACTGAAGCTGCAGTGACATCAGAGGATTAGAGAGAGGTGCATACTCATGTATCTGTCATAAAGAAATAAAACAACTCCAGGAACATGTGACCATACATATATTATTGAGTAATACATAGAGTAACAAAGCAGAAAGAAAGCCACCTTATAAGTAGTTTCTTACAACAATACAGATTCTCTCTAGAGAACAAGAAAGAGTTTGTTTTCCAAATATGCATGTCTGCAAAGTAGTTTTGATTTAAAGAATTTCATAAATGGTATGTGATCTGGTTCTTTAAACAAATTTACTGAAGCAAAAGCTTCAAAGCTGGAACGACCAAGAGTTTGATTTTCCTTTGAATCTTGCAAAACCTATCCTCTAAGACAAAAAGATTTTATCATAAAGTCTATAAAAAAGTCTAGAAAGTATAAAAGTATAGAACTATGAAAGTGGATATATTGATGGCAACTTTTATGGCTTCCATAGAAAGTGTAGAGAGGATCTCTGGTTTGCTTTATCGAGGTAGTGTCCAGGGTTGGAAGGTCATCATTCTTTATTGTAAGTGCTACAGATGACAAAAGCAGGTTAGCTAGGGTGTTGTTATTGCATAATAATGCCACTATTTCTAATGGCTTATGACCTTTCATTCCTAAAAAAAAAAAAAAAAATCTTTTG
>NW_016815820.1:2051201-2063264 GCF_001698545.2 Rhinopithecus bieti | reverse complement strand
TTAAGGATGGTGGTGATTATTTGCTTAATACTGGTTTTCCTGTATAGCAGATATTTTCTTATGGCTATATTTACTTGAATGAAAAATCAAAGATGACTACCTGAATATTCCAGTGTATAATTATAGTACAACCTCATGAAATGGTTGATTCTGTGGTCTCAAGTCTAGAATTCAGAATTGCTGCCCAATACTGTAAATTTATTTAGAACAAAATAAGGCGGTCGGGCATGGTGGCTCACGCCTGTAATCCCAGCACTTTGGGAGGCTGAGGTGGGCGGATCACAAGGTCAGGCATTCAAGACCAGCCTGGCCAATATGGTGAAACCCCGTCTCTACTAAAAATACAAAACTTAGCCGGGCATGGTGGCGTGTGCCTGTAATCCCAGCTACTCGGGAGGCTGAGGCAGGAGAATCACTTGAACCCGGGAGGCGGGGGTTGCAGTGAGCCAAGATCGCACCACTCCACTCCAGCCCGGGCAAGAGAGCAAGACTCTGCCTCAAAAAAAAAAAAAAAAAAAAAAAAAAAAAAAAAAAAAAAAAGGAAAAAAAAAAAAAACCGCCCACAAAAAAAAAAAAAAAAAAAAAAAAAAAAGAACAAAATATAACCAATTAACTAAGCACAATTTACATCTTTAAAAAAATCATTTTAATACTACAGGCTTGACCATGAAATAATGATATGTCCATATAAAAGTGTAGGTTGACAAACTTGTCATGGAATGCCAAGGAGACTGTGGAGGGAGGGGAGACAACCACTAAAGATATAACCGTCAAATGCAAGGAATTAACTTTCCTCATTGGCTTGGATACCTGGGTGCTCAAAGAATGTGTACAAATATTAAAAATACCATTTTTAAAACTTACATCCAAAACCAGGAAGAAAAGTATATCTTGAGATATTTTTCTGCCTCATTCCAAAAGTTTCCTATGCTCATTATACAAGACAGGCAAAATCAGAAGGAGAAAATTTAGAAACATTAAACCAAAAAGCTAATAGAGAGTGTGATGTTTAAAAAAATACGGACTTAATCTCAGTTGAAAGAGTTCCATTTTTTCCTACCACAGAACTCATTAGCTAGAAAAGTGCTCAAAGCATATCTGCACATTTAACATTAAAAAAAAAAAAAAAAAAAAAAGCCAGTGTTCTGATTCAGGCAATTATTTTAAGAACCTGAAGAAAGAAAAATGAAGAAATTTCAAGATTCAAAAATGGACTGGGCATGGTAGTGTGTGCCAGTAGTCCCAGCTACTTGGTTAGCTGAGGCAGGATTGCTTGAGCCCAAGAGTTGGAGGCTGTAGTGTGCTATAGTTGCACCTGTGAATAGCCACTGCACTCTAGCCTGGGCAACAAAGGAAAAGCTTTTTTTTAAAAAAAAAAAAAAAAAAAAAAATTGGAGAGGGGGTGGGAGGTAAGTGATTTAGCCTGGGAACTCAGTTCTCTGAGATAAAGAAATACAAAATTTTAAGCTATAATGAGTCTGGATAAATTTGATCAGTTAAGTGTAATCAATACACTAGCCCTTCTGTTCAGCCTTTCCTATAATAAGCTCCTGGTTGATTATGTTCTTTTGAAGTTCCCCAAACTTGAAAAAGTAATCTGCCTAAAGGTATTGGGGTGCTGCTCTCTTTATCACCTAAGAATGCTGGTATTACATAATTTGCAGAGGACAGGGCAGTAAAACTTAGGAGTTTTCCTATTTACTATTTACTGTGTTAAAATAGCTCAAGGTTGTGAACATATCCATATTTCACATATAATCGATATTTCAAAATTCATAACCAATTTACCTTCTCATCTGAATTTCTCAGCCACTATCAGCAACATCATGTTTATGATTTTAAGTTTACTATTTTAGCTTCTTATAACAATTCCAGAAAAGTAAAGCAACCTCAAAATGAGAGATTTCAACTTGTCATCCCATAAAAGCTAAACATGAACACAGTTCCTAAGGGAAGTGAGAAACAGACGTGACTGAGATTAAATGATCTCCACTACTTCCTCCTCCTGTCAGCAAACAGCCTTATTCAAATGTTCAAAACATTGGAAGCTTTAGGTGACTTCCCTGGAAAAGGCCCCATCCCCTGCAAATCATTTCATGTAATGCACTAACGAAGCCAGGTAGAACATGGAGGACAGGAGCACATTAGGGAGCCTCTCTGAGTGTTACACAGAGATGTCAAAACTACCAAGTATTTATGCCAAATCCTGAAAGCAAAACCTCATTTTTGCAGTAACCTGGTGTGGAGACCCTCTCAGATACATCTAGTCTCTGAAGCACCTTTTGAGTTGTACGGATGTAAGAATAACTTTGAATTATAGAAGTTATATGCATCTTTAAGAATCACATTTTGATGATTATAAAATTTTTTTTCTATTTTACAACATAGGTTCAGCTACACTGAAAAAATTACACCGCTTATTGAAATACATTTCATTTTAGAAACAGACTACTAAAGAAGTCTATACAAAAACTCTAAAATAATTTCTGTAGTAAAATAAAGAGTGCGTTAGGAGAGCTACACGAAGAAAATTTGTCTTTCTCTATAATGCTTGATATACTGTGAATCATGGCCAGCTCAACTCTGTAGCTGGCACCAAAAGCTGAAAAGAATTCCTTACCATACACAGTGATACAATTAATGCTCTGGATTAATCTCACAGCCTTCCCGATTAGTACAAAGGAAACCAGGCCTATCCCCTCTTTGAGGAGAAGTCCGGGATATAAAAGCAAGCATACCTCATCAGCTGATATGAAATTATAAAATTCCACAAGTCTGAGTATTTGAAACTTATAAAAGTCATCAGAAAATGCAAGCAAATTGGGCTTTAGTTCAGTGGTTCCCTTGGTTTAGGTGACAGTCCCTCTGTGAGCTCAAGGTAGTCTTCTTGTTCATTCCCTTGGATCTGTTGATTCAGTGACACTGGCGAAGCTCTTGGTAGAGGCGGAGGAGAGGAGTCTAAGAACTAAGGAAATGCTCACCGACTCCCTCTGTGCACGCTCACACATGGGGACGTGTCTCCTGGAGAACACACTAAGGAGACGGATGTTAATGATGCTGTGCTGAACTGTTCTTCTCTGCCAGGTGCCGCAGAAAGTTGTCATCACTCTGGCCTCTATGATTTAAAGGCTCACTCTTAAAGAGAGCTGGAGGTGGGGGGAGGTGAGGGACTGGAGGGATGGGAAGGTGATGCGGGTGGTGAGGGTGTGGGTGGATGTGCAGGTGTGAGAAGGGGTGGGGGATGGGCCGAGGGGGAAGAGTGCTTACAGGATTCATATTGATTGGAGGGGTTGGGGTTGTGGGTGTGTTCACCACAGAAGGAACTGGGGTGGCTGGGGAAGTTGTAAGTGGGATCTGGACAGCAGGTGGCACATTCACGGGGCTGGTCACCCGAAAGCACTTCTCCTTGTGGGCCTTAAGCATATTCGAGAAGCGGAACCGCTGGCCACACACATCACATGGATAGGGCTTCTCGCCTGTGTGAGTTCTGCGGTGTCTCTTCATGTTGGGGCGGCTGGTGAAGCTTTTGCCACAGATTTCACAGATAAAGGGTTTCTCTCCTGAGATGAACACAGACATAAAAATGATTAACATATTAGGTGGTAATTGTGTGCTCATGCTTCTTCTTTTCTTTCTTTCTTTTTTTTTTTAATAGAAATGGGGTCTCACTATGTTGATCAGGCTGATCTCGAACTCCTGGCCTCAAGTGATCCTCCTATCTGGGCCTTCTAAAGTGCTGGGATTACAGGTGTGAGCCACTGCACCTGGCCTATGAGACTGTATTCTAGAGTCATTTAAAAATCCTCTCAAATTTGGACTTAACAGATCAGAGTAGAGACAACTAAAACTTACATACACCCTACCATCTGGGCTTAGCTAAAAGAAGAAGATAAAGATGGGGGAGAAGGCATCTACATTAGTGATCCTCTACATCCTACATAAAGAACAGTTCAAATGGCTTTCTGTGCTCAAGGACACATCCTAGATGACTCTTTGCCTTTAAATTTAGGCAAGTTAATCTGTAAGCTATTTATTTATTTATTTATTTTTTGGTTTTCTGAGACAGAGTTTTGCTCTTGTCACACAGGCTATAGTGCGATGGTGCGATCTCGGCTCACTGCAACCTCCACCTCCTGGGTTCAAATGATTCTCTTGTCTCAGCCTCCCGAGTAGCTGGTACTACAGGCGTGCACCACCATGCTGGCTAATTTTTGTATTTTTAGTAGAAACGGGGTTTCACCATGTTGGCCAGGCTGGTCTCAAACTCCTGACTTCAGGTGATCCACCCACCTCGGCCTCTCAAAGTGCTGGGATTACAGGCGTGAGCCACTGTGCCCGGCTGCAATTTCTTTTTCCTTTTTCTTTTTTTTTTTTGAGATGGAGTCTCGCTCTGTCACCCACGCTGGATTGCAGTGGTGCGATCTTGGCTTACTGCAAGCTGCGCCTCCTGGGTTCATGCCATTCTCCTGCCTCAGCCTCCCAAATAGCTGGGACTACAGGCACCCGCCACCATGCCCGGCTAATTTTTTGTATTTTTAGTAGACACAGGGTTTCACCGTGTTAGCCAGGATGGTCTTGATCTCCTGACCTCGTGATCTGCCCGCCTCGGCCTCCCAAAGTGCAGGGATTATAGGCGTGAGCCACCGTGCCCGGCCTTGCAATTTCTTTTTTAAAGAGGATCTTGCTCTGTCACCCAGGCTGGGGTACAGTGGTATGATCACAGCTCACTGCAGTTTCAACCTCCTGGGCTCAAGCAATCCTCCCAGCTCAGCCTCCCAAGTAACTGGGCCTTCTACAGGTGCCAGCTACCACATCTGGCTATCTTTTTTGTTTCTGTAGAGGCAGGGTCTCCAAATTTTACCCAGGCTGGTCTCGAACCCATGGGCTCAAGTGATCCTCCCGCCTCAGACTCCCAAAGTGCTGAGATTACAGGCATGAGCTAAGGCCCTGTCCTGTAAGCAATTTCTGATATTCCAAACAAAAGTAAGAATTTTCTGAAAATGTCCTGTGGGACAAAGAAGTCTCTTCCTGTCTATTCTTACAGAATCCTTAGCATACAGCTTGCTTTTTGGCACTGAACTTAGAAAATACTGGCTTGACAAACCTACAATATGAATTTCACACCACAGTGTTTCTCAATGAGAGTGCTACCGGCATTTCTGCAGACAATTCCTCATTATGTGGGACTATCTGGCATTCAGCATTCCTGATGCCAGCCTACTGAATACACACAAAGAGATTTCAACAAAAAAAAAATGCCCCTACGCCATTTCCAAATGTCTGTGGGTGTAGGGAGGGTGTTGGGGGTTATTGCTCCTAGTTGAGGACCACTGGGCCAATGAGTCAAAAAAGGAGACAGAATCCCATAGTGCTTAGGGCGTTTAGAAAGGAAATTAGGTTTGGGTTCTGAGGGCTTAATTTTTAAGCTTCCCTAACTTGCTTTTGAACTTACTGCTTAGTTCCATTCTGTGTCTGCCTGCTTCTCTACCCAGGCTGTAGAAAATAAAATGCTTTTTGATTCTGTATGTCCATCAGTCATTTTGTATGGGATGCTGAGGTGAGGTGGGGAGTACTTCTGTACATGCACTTTGGTGAACCATACGCTTGTATTGATCAATTCCTGCATCAGTCCTCCATATCTATAGCTCGTCTCTTTACATTAACTCCTATAAGAGTGTTGCTGTCACTTCCATTGCTGCTCCCTCTTCTCCCAACAGGTGTGTTTATTCTACTCATGTGTATTGGGTCTTACTGTATACCAGGCACTGCTAACTGCTTTACATCTATTAACCTTGGTGATCCTCACAGTGACTGTATGAGGCAGGTACACTATTACCCCTTATTTCACTCATAAGGGAATTAATAAACTTGCTCAAGTTTATATGCTAATGGAGAGTTAGGATTTAAAATCTGCAGCCTGGTTCCAGAGTTTATGTTTTTGACATATAAACCACAGTATTTCATAAACCACTCAATTTGCATTTCTGCACACATGAAGGGATGTATTTTCTTACTTTCTCATCTACTTTGGGACTCCTTTTTTTCCCACTCCTCCCCGGGCCCCTTCTTATATTACTAGGAGAAAACACCTCTTTACTCATAGTACAAATTTCTTGTCTCCAACTTTTCATTGTAATAGAAAACTGACATCCTCTATGGCCTCTTCCATGGAAGCCAGAATTTTCCTCACTTTCCTGAGAGATTGAAGAGTCAATTTGCTCCATAACTATCAGTATTATTTGAAACCTATCATATTTCTCGTCTTTACACTTTTTTTTTTGAGATGGAGTCCTGCTCTGTCGCCCAGGCTTAAGTGTAGTGAGTGGCACGATCTCAGCTCACTGCAGCCTCTGTCTCCTGGGCTCAAGTGATTCTCCTGCCCCAGCCCCCGGAGTAGCTGGGATTACAGGCACATGCCATCACACCCAGCTAATTTTTGTATTTTTAGTAGAGATGAGGTTTCACCGTATTGGCCACGCTGGTCTCAAACTCCTGATCTCAGGTGATCTGCCCACCTCAGCCTCCCAAAGTGCTGGGATTACTGGTGTGAGCCACCACGCCTGGCCCTCTTTACACTTTTCATTCTTCAATCACTGCCACAGCTAGGCTCCTTACTGTGACTCATATTCACCTTTCTGGATGAATTCTGAGCCCAGTTTGTTTTCCTTCTTTTTAATCAATTTCCTCCAACCGTCTAAAAAACTTCAACTTCTGGCAGGGTGTGGTGTCTCAAGCCTGTAATCCCAGCACTTTGGGAGGCCAAGGCAGGAGGATCACTTGAGGCTAGGAGTTCGAGACCAGCCTGGGCAACACAGTGACACCCTGTCTATATATTAAAAAACAAACAAAAGCCCTTCTACTTCTGTGTTAAATGGAATTAAGCAAATGAATTATAGTATATTTGTTTGATGGAAAATACCATTGAAAACAATGTTACAGGCTAGGTAAAGTGGATCACACCTGGAATCCCAGCACTTTGGGAGGCTAAAGCAGGAGGACTGCTTCAACCCAGGAGTTTGAGACCAGCCTCAACAAGGTAAGACTCTGTTTTTACAAAAAAATACAAACAATTAGCCAAGTGTGGTGGTGTGCACCTGCAGTCCCAGCTACTAAAGAGGCTGAGGTGGGAGAATGACTTGAACCTGGGAGGCAGAGGTTGCAGTAAGCTGAGATTGCACCACTGCACTCAAGCCTGAGCCACAGAGAGATGCTATCTTAGAACAACAACGTTATAAAGTACAGAAATGTATTTCTTTTTTCCTTTTTTTTTTTTTTGTGGTGGAGACTCACTCTGTCGCCCAGGCTGGAGTGCAGTGGCGCAATCTCGGCTCACTGCAACCTCCGCCTCCTGGGTTCAAGCGATTCTGCTGCCACAGCCTCCCGAGTAGCTGGGACTACAGGCGCCTGTCATCGTGCCCGGCTAATTTTTTGTATTTTTAGCAGAGACAGGGTTTCACCGTGTTAGCCAGGATGGCTTTGATCTCCTGACCTTGTGATCCACCCATCTCGGCCTCCCAAAGTGTTGGCATTACAGGCGTGAGCCACTGCGCCCAGCCCAGAAATGTAATTATTAACATGAAAATGTATAATCTATTAAGTTTATCTATGGTCTATTAAATAAAAGCAAGTTATGAAAATGCATGCATAAGGACGGGTGTGGTGGCTCATGCCTGTAATCCCAGCACTTTAGGAGGCTGAGGCAGGCGGATCATTTGAGGTCAGGAGTTCGAGACAGGCTCAGCCAACATGGTAAAACCCCATCTCTACTAAAAATACAAAAATTAGCCGGGTGTGGTGGCACGCACCTGTAGTCCCAGCTGCTGGGGAGGCTGAGGCAGGAGAATTGCTTGAACCCGGGAGGCAGAGGTTGCAGTGAGCGAGATTGTGCCATTGCACTCCAGCCTGGGTGACAGAGCAAGACTCCATCTCAAAAAAAAGAAAAGCATGCATGGTATTATCTACCTTTTAAAAATATATATACATGGAAAGAAATACAACAGGCCAGCCACAGTGGCTCACACTTGTAATCCCAGCACTTTGGGAGGCTGAGGCAGGGCAGATTGCTTGAGCCAGGAGTTCAAGACCAGCCTGGCCAACATAGTGAGACCCCCAACTCTATTAAAAGAAAAAAATACAACAAATGTTACCAGTGATTATCTCTAGGTAATAGGATCATGGGTGATGTTTTATTCTTTATGCTTATCTGTTTTTTTGGTTTTTGGTTTTTTTTTTGAGACAGGGTCTCACTCTGTCACCCAGGCTGGAGTGCAGTGGTATGATCTTGACTCACTGTAACCTCCACCTCCGGGTTCAAGCAATTCTCCTGCCTCAGCCTCCCAAGCAGCTGGGACTACAGGCATGCACCACCACAC
Organism: Rhinopithecus bieti; assembly: GCF_001698545.2. NCBI lineage: Eukaryota > Metazoa > Chordata > Mammalia > Primates > Cercopithecidae > Rhinopithecus > Rhinopithecus bieti. The sequence goes on along the minus strand of NW_016815820.1, from coordinate 2,054,892 downwards.
CTGGCTAGTTTTTGTATTTTCAGTAGAGACAGGTTTCACCACATTGGCCAGGCTGGTCTCAAACTCCTGACTTCAATTGACCCACCCACCTTAGCCTCTCAAAGTGCTGGGATTACAGGTGTGAGCCACCATGCCTGGCCCTCATTTGTAGTCTTCTATACTATAAGTGATTTGCTGCAGAAAGACCAAAAACTACTAGAACTAGCCTACTACAGATGCCTAGATTCAAATTAAAATTGGTCTTTTTTACTGCTTAGTAATCTTTTATTCACTTCTTAATGTCCACATCTGTTGTTTCAGACCTTCACTTGACATTAACCCACAATCCCATCTGCCTCTAAATCTCATTATTCATTACGCCCCATCTCCTAAATGTGTTTAATGGTTGATATTAAGGTTTCTCTGAAACTTCAAGGTTAAGATTACAATGAGGTTGAAACAAGGATAAATACAAATCTAATTTTAAAATCAACTACCTGTACAATGTTCCACTTTAAGGAAGAGCTGGTAAATGGGTGGCAAGAAGATATAATTACAGCTAAATTCATCAAGGTAACTGGAAAAGCATGTATATTAATATATCTAAAGATATATCTGAACTTTTACATGTAGATAAAGCTAACCTAATTGTACAGCAATGTAATGAGTCTGAAGAAAAAACAGTATAAATGAAGACAGAGAACCTACAGAGAAGCTAGAAAAGAGCAAAAATTAGGCTAGTTGTCTTTTGTATGTGGTCTGTCCAATAAACACAAGCATTCCAGTCTGCTTAGGGTGAATATCTTTGGGCAGAATAAATATATATATACATACACACACCCCCTCCTCACACACACACACACATACATATATACACACACACATACATACATATATACATCTAACCGAAATCTTTCTTGAATTTTAAACCCATTTTTCTTTTAATTTAATTTTATTTTTTTGAGACAGAGTCTCGCTCTATTGCCCAGGCTGGGGTGTAATGGTGCAATCTCGGCTCACTGCAAGCTCCCCATCCTGGGTTCATGCCGTTCTCCTGCCTTAGCCTCTCGAGTAGCCGGGACTACAGGCCCCACCACCATGCCCAGCTAAGTTTTTGTATTTTTAGTAGAGACAGGGTTTCACCATGTTAGCCAGAATGGTCTCGATCTCCTGACCTCGTGATCTGCCCTCCTCAGCCTCCCAAAGTGCTGGGATTACAGGTGTGAGTCACTGCGCCCGGTCTAAACCCATTTTTCAGACTGCTTACTTGAATGCCCCAGAGATATCTCAAAACAAGTACAAAATTAAATTCGTTATCCTATCTATCAAACCTGCTCTTCCCTCTACTATTCTCTATCTTGACAAATAGTTTTATACCCCACATCTGAGACTAACCCTTGATTCTTCCCTTCTATGCTGCCCTTTGATACTACTAATATCCAATCAATCCCCCAAGTTCATCCAAACAAATCAATAAATAAAAGTTCATTCAAACTTGGTGATTGAATACTATTTTGATAGTACTGATATCCAGTCAATTCACCAAGTTCTACTTTGTATCACTTTTAAAGTGAGAACTTTAATCTCATTGGTTGCCATTACCATAAATTTTATTTTATTTTACCTTATTATTTTTTGAGATGGAGAATCGCTTGAACCCAGGAGGTGGAGGTTGCAGTGAGCTGAGATCACGCCACTGCACTCCAGCCTGGGTGACAGAGCGAGACTCTGTTTCAAAAATAAATAAATAAATAAAATAAAGATAATAATCTCCTTAATAGATTATTACGATACAAAACACAAGTAAAGTGCTTACAACAGTATCTGGTAAAGTGCTTACAACAGTATCTGGCACATAGTACTCAACGCATTTTACCTGCTATTATCATCACCATCAACACCATCATTACCATTCAGCAGACTATAAGCTCCTTAAGAGCAGAAACCAGGTCTTAATTCATCCTTGTGTCTCTAGGCACATAGCACTGTGCCTGGTATAAGGAGAATCAGTAGGTATTCTATTTTGAACTCACCCTATGTCCACACCATCCTAGTAAACCCTGACTGATGGCCGGTCAGCCTTCCTAAACAAGGTCTGCCTCATTTCTCTTTAACTGCAAGAAACAGTCCAATACTGTCAGTTCATACAATGTCCTTAATCCCAACCAAAACACACTGCTGTCTCTAAATGTAGTTTCATTAAGCCTTAGAGATCTATCTGTATCCCCTTCCTTCTCTAAAGCTAATCCTTCTCTAAAACCAACATTTCTCCTGCACCCTTCAGGTACTACTGTCATTCTTATTTAATATCAAGAAACCAGAGGCCTAGAGAGGTTACACAATTCTGCTAGTGATTGGCAGAGCCAGGTTTGTCCAACTTTACCATCTAGCTGCTTTTCCAGTTTGGACACTCTGAATAATATTAAAAGGCAGATGACAAACCAGAGGTAAGTATTTCAACATTAGTGAAATTAAAAAAGTCAAACACTAATGGAACGATGAACACAGAAAAGGCACAAGCAATTCAGAAAAGAAAATACATTGATAACTATTAAGCAAATAAAAATGTTCACTCTTACCTAGTAATTAAATAAATGCAAATTAATATAAGAAATCATTTCTCACCTATCAAATCAGCAAGGATTTTATTTACAATTATAAAGGGCTGGGCAAACAAGTATTTTCCCTCTGGGTTTTTAAAATTTTCTTTTTAATAGAGATGGGGGGCTCACTATATTGCCTAGGCTGGTCTTGAACTCCTGAGCTCAAGTGATCCTCCCACCTCAGCCTCCCAAAGTGCTAGGATTACAGGCGTGAGTCAGTGCACCTGGCCACAAATGAGTATTTTCATTTTCATACAGCTGGCAGGAGTATATGTGGAGGGCATTTTGTAATACATGACACTAAGTCTTAAAAATGTGTATATCTCTTTGCTATAATAATCCTACTTCCAAAAATTTATCCTAAGTAAATAATTACAACTGTGATAACACTGTGATAAACAATATTGTAGCTATTTATTTTTTTGAGATGGAGTTTTGCTCTGTCCCCAGGCTGGAATAAAGTGGCTTGATCTCAGTTCACTGCAACCTCCCTGTCCTGGGCCCAAGTGATTCTCCTGCCTCAGCCTCTTGAGTAGCTGGGATTACAGGTGTGTGCCACCACACTCGGCTAATTTTTTGTATTTTCAGTAGAGACAGGGCTTTGCTGTGTTGGCCAGGCTGGTCTCGAACTCCTGACTTCAAGTGATCCACCCACCTTGGCCTCCCAAAGTGCTGACATTACAGGTGTAAGCCACTGTGCCTGGCCTGTGGCTATTTATAACAGTAGAAAAACTGGAAACAGAAATAACATAAATGTCTAGCAGGGACCTGGCTAAATACGTGGAGAAAATATCCTTCACTGGCCAGGCTCAGGGGTGGGGCTCATGTCTGTAATCCCAGCAGTTTGGGAGGCTGAGGCGGGTGGATCACCTGAGGTCAGGAGTTCAAGACCAGCCTGGCCAACATGGTGAAACCCCATTTCTACTAAAAATAAAAAAAAAAATAACTAGGCATGGTGGCATGTGCCTGTAATCCCAGCTACTTGGGGGCTGAGGCAGGAGAATCACTTGAACCTGGGAGGTATAGGTTGCGGTGAACTGAGATCGGGCCAGGCCTGGGCAACAGAGTGAGACTCTGTCTTTAAAAAAAAAAAAAAAAAAAAAAAAAAA
>NW_016815820.1:2043804-2050127 GCF_001698545.2 Rhinopithecus bieti | reverse complement strand
TTGCTTTCTCTAATTTTTTTTTTTTTTTTTTTTTTTTGAGACGGAGTCTCACTCTGTCACCCAGGCTGGAGTGCAGTGGCCGGATCTCAGCTCCTGCAAGCTCCGCCTCCTGGATTTACGCCATTCTCCTGCCTCAGCCTCCCGAGTAGCTGGGACTACAGGCGCCCGCCACCTCGCCCGGCTAGTTTTGTATTTTAGTAGAGACGGGGTTTCACCGTGTTAGCCAGGATGGTCTCGATCTCCTGACCTCGTGATCCGCTCGTCTCGGCCTCCCAAAGTGCTGGGATTACAGGCTTGAGCCACTGCGCCCGGCCTCTTGTTTGCAATTTTCATAGTTTCTCATATATTTTAATAAGTATGTGTTACTCTTTTTTTGGTTTGTTTTGATTTTTGAGACCAGGTCTTGCTCTGTTGCCCAGGCTGGAGTGAAGTGACACAATCACAGCTCACTGCAGCCTCGATCTCCTGGGTTCAAACAATCCTCCCCGCCTCAGCCTCCCAAGTAGCTGGGACTACAAGTGTGTGTCACCACCCATGGCTAACTTTTGTATTTTTGCAGAGCTGGGGTTTTGCCATGTTGCCCAGGCTGGTCTTGAACCTCTGGGCTCAAGAGATTCACCTGCCTTGGCCTCCCAAAGTGCTGGCATTACAGGCGTGAGCCACCACGCCCAGGTGTATATGAATTACACCTTTAATGAGAAAGATAAAAATTTGGGGGACTGGGCATGGTGGCTCATGCCTGTAATCCTAGCACTTTGGGAAGCCAAGGCAGGTGGATCACCTGAGGTCAGGAGTTCAAGACCAGACTGGCCAACATGGTGAAACTCCATCTCTATTAAAAATACACAAATTAGCCAGGCATGGTAGTGTGCACCTGTAGTCCCACCTACTCGGGGGGCTGAGGCAGGAAAATTGCTTGAACCTGGGAGGTGGAGGTTGCAGTGAGTGGAGGTCACACCACTGCACTCCAGCCTGGGTGACAGAGCAAGACTGTCTGAATAATAATAATAATAATAATAATTTTTTAGGGGGTGGGAATTTAGGTAGTTGTATTGCTTTAGAAGAAACAAGAAGTATTCAGTTTGCCTATCTGATCAAAGACGAATACTCAACATAAATTTATTCAATAACTAAAATAATCATGAAAGAAACACTTCAGTTTCACATTATGAACATCTAAGGGTCCAAAGAAAAAGATGACAAAGGAGAAGAAACAAAGAAATACAGGAGAAAGAGTGAGGAAGGAATGGGGAGAAAAGCACACAGGGAAACAGGCAGGGAAGATAAGGGGGATGCAGAGGCAGAGACTTAAGTGCTAGAGGTTCCTTTCAATTCTGTGACATTTACCAAGCATCTATGTGCCAAGCAGTGTGTGTGAATATGACAAAACTTCCGCCTTCACAAAAAAGTTATGTTCTGGCCAGGGGTGGTGGCTCACGCCTGTAATCCCAGCACTTTGAGAGGCCAAGGCAGGTGGATCATTTGAGGTCAGGAGTTCTAGAGTGGCCTCACCAATATGGTGAAACCCTGTCTCTACTAAAAAAAAAAAAAAAAAAAAAAAAAATTAATCAGGCGTGGTGGTGAACGTGTGTAATCTCAGCTACTCGGGAGGCTGGGGCAGGAGAATCACTTGAATCCTGGGAGGTGGAGGTTGCAGTGAGCCAAGATCGTGGCACTGCAGTGAGCCAAGATCGTGCCACTGCACTCAGTCTGGGTGACAGAGCGAGATTCCATCTAGAAAAAAAAAAAAAAGAAAACCAAAAAACCCCCCAAAACTTATGCTCTGTTTAGTTCCATGTTTTCTTGCTGTATCACACACGAAAAAACCTGAACCCTAAAAATGACATTAGAACTAAGAGCCTATCCAAGAGCCACCAAATTATAAGGAGAATCTGTTAACTATTCTGATGCATCCTGCCATCCACTTGGCTATATCTGCAAAGTTATCATTTTCTTTTCAGGTCTAATTTAACTAATTAAACTGCTTTCATGACTCTTCATCTAGACTAAACATCCTTAAAATCTGTGGGTGCTCTGTTCTGAATGAGAAAGAAGCCCACTAGGTAGGCGTTTTTCTTTGGGCTTCAACAGAGAACTGCGAACTAAAGAGATCCAGCCATAGGCAGAATTTCCTCACCACTAGTTAAGCAAAAAGAATAGCAGGCTAAGCAAGATAATCTCTGTTGTTCTTTCTAGCTTCACTATTTTGTAGACTAATGGAACCTGGAATCCTGTCATTATATTTTATTTAGAAACCTGAAAAATGTTTCATCCTGTTCAATTTATGCAAAGATGACTAATCCCAGAACATCAAGTTTAGACTGAGATACAATGATAGTGTTTATAGGGGAGCTATTATTTTAGCCAGTTCCCTGGAAGCAGGATAATCAAATGCTTGTAAGACTCAAATCCATGCTATGGAACATATGCTCCTAAAACCACAAAGTGGTTAAAATATTAATTAACCTCACGGAATGGATGTGTTCCTGAAAAGTAGTGAATTTTGATAAATCATATAAAATCAAACTTTAAGAACACTGAGAGGGGCTGTCTTGGTGGCTCACACCTGTAATTCCAGCACTTTGGGAGACTGAGGCAGGCAGATCGCTTGAGCCTAGGAGATGGAGACCAGCCTGGGCAGCATGGTAAAACCCTCTCTACAAAAAATACAAAAATTAGCCAGGCATGGTGGTGCGCACCTGTGGTCCCAGCTACTTGGTTGGCTAAGGTGGGAGGATGGCTTGAGCCTGGGAGGTAGAGGCTGCAGCGAGCTGAGACTGCGCCACTGCCCTCCAGCCTGAGTAATGGAAGTGAGACTCTGTCTTAAAAAAAAAAAAAATTAAAAAGAAAACAGAGAGAAGGGTATTCTATTAAAGCAATCAGTGTCCTCCATCCTTGTAAGTTCCAGAACCCTTTCCTTAGGAAAATAACATATGCATATACACAAAACAAGTTTCATACAATTTCAGGAGTTCCTGAACCCCACGCAAAGACCTCATTGTCTTAAAAGAGCTCAAAGTTAAAAGGCACTCACAAACAATTCTTTTTTAAACAATCAGAGTTATTAAAGCTAAATTTTCAGTATTACTAATCTACATTTTACATATTAGGTTTATTTAAAGTGAGATTTTTGCTTCAAATGCAAATTTGTGGTTTTGATTTTTTAAAAAACAGACCCACAGATGATCAACAAGTGCTTGAGACATTATCTGTATCTTTCCCAAGAAATTCTTACCAGTGTGTGTTTTCATGTGTTCGTCGAAGTACTGCTTCATGTTGAAATCCTTGCCACACCACTGGCACATGAACTGTTTGTGCCCAATATGAATGCTCATGTGGGAGCGTAGCTGGTACTTGTACTGAAACCTTTCGTCACAGTTCTGCATTGGACACAGTGGAGATTTTTGAATGCCAAGCATAGTAGCTTTACCTGAGCCCACCCTAACATAGTTTCTGATATTAGGCTTATTTTTCATACTCAAAATAGAACCTGCTTGTGTCAGCTATTTGGCTTTGCCATATTTCTGCAGGTGAGTTACTAATAAAAGGGAAATTTTCTCACAAAATTATCATTGAAGTATACTCGACTTCTCAGAATCACTGAGAAAAGAAAAATAAGTCATTGTGTGTTATTTCCAAGTTAACCTAATCTAAGAGTTAACAGTGTGTTAAAAGTGACATTTTTCTACCTTGCAGTGACAGCACACACCGAGCTCAGAACACATGTCTGAAGGTTCTGTGGAAGGCAGCTTTGTGCCTCCTGCTCCAGCATACCTCTCTCTCACTGGTCCACCATCTATGCAAACACTAACCCCTAGGCCTGGGCCTGTAGGTAGCACATTCCTTACCTCGCATCTGAAGGGCTTCTCTCCAGAATGCTGCAAGGAGTGCACCTTGAGTGACATACTGCGTTTGAATGATTTTCCACAGGTTTCACATGTAAATGGCATGTCTTTTGTGTGTGCTGCAACACAGAATGTACTTAGTGTCAAAACAAATCCACCAAAAAGCTCAAAGTAAAAATGTATCCTACTGTAAAGCAATTATGCCCTCCTAATTTTCTACACTGATTTGTGAGCCTCTTTTTTTTTTTTTCTGAGATGGAGTATTGCTCTGTCGCACAGGCCGGAGTGCAGTGGTTTGATCTTGGCTTGCTGCAACCTCCGCCCCGGGGATTCAAGTGATTCTCCTGCCTCAGCCTCCCGAGTAGCTGGGATTACAGGCATGCGCCACCACACCCAGCTAAGTTTTGTATTTTTAGTAGAGACAGGGTTTCACCACGTTGGCTAGACTGGTTTCGAACTCCTGACTTCATGTGATTCACCTGTCTCAGCCTCCCAAACTGCTGGGATTACAGGCGCGAGCCACCACACCTGGCCTTTGTGAGGCTATAATAGTAATATCTGGAGAGAAAAATAATGTTGAAAAGAAATCTGGGTGTGGAAGACTATACCATCCAATTTGGTGATACTTACTGAAGACATATTGTATTCAGTTTCAACAGGTCAAAACTGATTAGGGCAATTCCTCATATTCTGCCCAACCCAGGGCATAAAGCACACAGAAGAGCAAGGGAAAATTATAGGTATGAGAGAAAAGCAGAAAAACTTACCAACCATGTGTTTCCGCACATGAGCCATGGTATAGAATTTCTTCTCACAAATTTCACAGGAAAATTTCTTTTCTGCATATCCATGGACGATCTTGATATGCTCATGAAGGGACCAGAGTTTCTTGAACGATTTGTTACAGGAAACACACTGAGCAGGATAAATAGAAATAATATTTATAGGGGCTTACAGAATGCCATACCAGCCTACTGGCAGATGAAACGGATGTGCTTCAGGTTCATGGCACAAGGCCAGAATCCAGATAAATGCTATTCTTCCACAGAGCCCAGATTCCAACACCAACATCTGTATGTTCTCTTTTTCTAAGATGCATCTTTTAGATACTCTTTGGGAGTATGAAAACAATGGCAAAAACTAAGACAAAAGTGGAAAGTTCCACTAACGTCAAGCAATGTTCAAGTGATTCTCCTGCCTCAGCCTCCCAAGTAGCCAGGATTACAGGCGGGGGCCACCACGCCCGGCTAATTTTTTTGTATTTTTAGTAGAGACGGGGTTTCACCATGTTGCTAGGGTGATATCGATCTTCTGACCTCGTGATCCATCTGCCTCAGCCTCCCAAAGTACTGGGATTATAGGCATGAGTCACCACGCCCAGCCAAGCGTTTTTATTTTTAAACAGAAGTTGCAAGAGATTCAAGTTTTAAAAATATAGGTATTAAGCAAGTGTGGCTGCCTCCTCTCCACATCAGTTAGTAAGGGTTTACCAGAGAATATATACTGATTTTAAATTAGTATAATAAAGACAAGATGAAACAAAATATATATTAGTGGTATAGGTATTATAGGTATGTAGAAATATAAAAACGTTCTTACGCCTTAGAAAATGCATTTGGAGCCAGGTGCAGTGGCTCATGCCTGTAATCCCAGCACTTTGGGAGGTCAAGGCGGGTAGATCACCTGAGGTCAGGAGTTTGAGACCAGCCTGGCCAACATGGAGAAACCCCACCTCTACTAAAAATACAAAATTAGCCAGGCATGGTGGCGCATGCCTGTAATCCCAGCTACTCGGGAGGCTGAGGCAGGAGAATTGCTTGAACCTGGGAGGCGGAGATTGTGGTGAGCCAAGATTGCGCCACTGTATTCCAGCCGGGGCAACAGAGCGAGACTGTCTCAGAAAAAAGAAAAAAAAAAAATGCACTTGGAGCATTTATTAACATGAATAATTGAAATGTTATTATATTTCCCCAAATCCAATTTACACTTTCAAACACTTCCCTCTGGCAGAATATACCCTCTAAACTCTTAGTATCACTGTCTCTAATTATTACTATTATTATTATTATTTTGAGATGGAGTCTCACTCTGTCACCCAGGTTGGAGTGCAGTGGCGCGATCTTGGCTCACCACAACCTCCACCTCCCGGGTTCAAGCAATTCTCTTGCCTCAGCCTCCCGAGTAGCTGGGACTACAGGTACATGCCACCATGCCTGGCTAATTTTTGTATTTTTAGTAGAGACGAGGTTTCACTATGTTGGCCAGGCTGGTCTCAAACTCCTGACCTCATGATCTGCCTGTCTCAGCCTCCCAAAGTGCTGAGATTACAGGTGTGAGCTATTGTACCCAGCCTGATTGTATTCTTTATATAAACCTTTCCCCTGCAACATGCCTGCCTCAAAGTTTATTTTAATTGTGTCTCCATTGGCAAAAGTCTGTTGCATACCCAAGCTTTCTGTGACTGTTTAAATGTAGTTG
>NW_016815820.1:2038028-2043286 GCF_001698545.2 Rhinopithecus bieti | reverse complement strand
GGTATTTCTTAAAATTTTTTTAAAAGTTTTTTTTTGGTCTAAACTTTAATTAACTAAAGTCTATCCCTTTTCCCTTACAGACCAGTTCCAGAGCTCTCTTGCAAGAATCTGTAGAAAACACATGCTGCCTAGCTCCTTGTATCATGAATCATTAATAGCCTGTAATATTAGGCATAATGTGTATCAGAGTATTTCTGGTTAAAGCAAAACAATACTAGAAAGCTCTTGGTAATCATTAGACCCTTGGATACTTATGGGAACATGTAAATAATTCACTGTAAATAAAGATCTCTCTAAACATCATTGTCACTTCAGGAAACAAGAACTCTAAGAGTTAAAATATAAACCTCTGGTTGGAAAATGCTCTAGAAAAGGAGACTACTACTATCAGACATTTTGTAGGGCAGGTTTTTTGTTGTTGTTGTTTAGACAGTCTCACTCTGCTGCTCAGGCTGGAATGTAGTGGTGCTATCATGGCTTACTGCAGGATCAATCTCCTGGGCTCAGGCAACCCTCCCAAAGTGCTGAGATTACAGGCATGAGCCACTGCACCCGGCCTTAGGGCAGGGTTTTAGTTTTTTTTTTTTTTTTTCTGAGACAGAGTCTCGCTCTGTCACCCAGGCTGGAATGCAGTGGTGCAATCTCAGCTCACTGCAACCTCTGCCTCCCAAGTTCAAGCGATTCTCCTGCCTCAGCCTCCCGAGTAGCTGGGATTACAGGCATGCGCCACCACGCCTGGCTAATTTTGTATTTTTAATAGAGACGGGGTTTCTCCATGTTGGTAAGGCTGGTCTCGAACTCCTGACCTCAGGTGATCCACCCGTCTTGGCCTCCCAAAGTGCTAGGAATACAGGTGTGAGCCACCACGCCCAGCCTGGGGTTTTAGTTTTCACTTGTTACCAGGTCATCAGGATTATTAGGATCTATACATAAGAACAAAGTACAGTGTTATTTAGGAATTTGAATGAAGTTCATTTAGCAGAATCCACAAAACTTAAAACACAAATTTAAAAGTAGTATGATGAAGAATTGTGAGGAAAGTCACACACAAAAAGTATTTATTAAATGTTTTCTTTTCTGTAACTTAAACAGATTTAAGTCAAAAAAAAAAAAAAAAAAAAAAAAAAACAACCCACAAAACCTATATATAAAGAGCAAGAACACTTTCATTAACGGATCATTACAGAATCCAAGTTTGACCCCTAGAGTGCAGCAGTGCACCACACTCCCTAGAGTGCAGCAGGGCACCACACTCCCTAGCACGTAGCAGGGCACCACACTCCCTAGAGCGCAGCAGGGCACCACACTGCCTTTGGCCTGAAGTGTTGCAGACAACTCCTACCCAAGCCAGGGCACTGGCAGTTACCGGAGGATATGGGCTCCATGACTCGGTCTTCTTTTATTTACCCAGCGTGTCGGAGATCAAGTCACAATTGATGAATCAAAAGCGGTGAATTTTTAGCAAATGCAATTTCCATTTTTTAAAACTCTTTAAAGTAGAGCAATGATCTCAGTTGTTGATTAAAAGCAACGGAAGAAAAGTAAAATTTAAAAAGTAACTACCAATATTAGAAGCACACCAAAAAAACAAAACAAACCAACACAATTTATAAGTTTAACTTAAATATGGTACAAAATATTTCTGTTACATATCTTATGGAGACATGAATAGACTTACCTCTTATATTCATTAACATGCATTCACATGTGCAAACCAATATAACTGCAATCCATTTGACATAATATAATTAGCATACCTCTTTAACCTATCACAATATAGTCCTTTCACAACACCAACCTGGTTTGAATACCATTATTTTGTTACCTTAACAATACTGTACAGTGGCATTGTGTAAACCTAGTGCCAGGTGGGCAACATTTTCAACCAGCTCAGCCTCTGCTTAAAGTTTGCATATTCCCATGGGCTCAGCCTCTTGGCAAATTTAGTGTTGTCATCTCTCCAATGGTAAAAGCAAACTCACTGCTGAAGATCTTCCATTTCCACCGGTCTGAGTCATGATGGTTTTTGTCCCCATCAGCTGTACTAGAATCTGGCATCATTATAAACCCAGAAAGGGACCTTTCTCTACTCCTAACCTTTAATCAGTAACTCCTACCTCCACAGAGAAGATGCCAGAACGAATTTTATTACATGTCCTACAACAGTGAATCTCAGTGCAAAGTTGGTGTTGATTTTAACCTCCTGGTCAATCAACTATAACAGATCCCCCTTCCAGTGTGCCTGTGTTCCCACTAGTCCAGCGTCAAATTTAATGCTTTCGAAATAAAAGCCTTGGTTTAGAAAAGACCAAAGCAGGAGCTTTTCAAATGATAAATTGGTGAAATCTGTCCCTTCAGCCTCTATTGTATTTATTCTCTTGGGCGGATACCAGATGAATCTGAACAGCCAGGTTTTATCCTGAAAAGTTTGCCCTCTCGGTGATGAAACCTACCTGAATGTTTTTTTCACAGTCTGTTTGCTGGTGAAGGGACAGCTCACTTTCCAGGACAAACTTCTTGCCACATTTATCACAAATCTGCATGCGCCTATGAGTAACGTTCATGTGCTTCTCCAGGTACCAGCGAGTGTTAAATACCCTGGGGCACTTCTCACAGGTCAGAGTCTCTTTCTCTTCACACTTAGCTTTCTGGACTGGTGCTTTGGGCTCCTTTGTGGCCCGCTTCTTACGCTTAGGTGGCTCTACACTCTTCCTACGACCTCTTGTAGTTCTGGGAGTAGGGGAAGTGGTAGCTGCGGCAACAGAGGCAGCTCTCCTGGTTCTCCTTTGTGTAACGCTGACTTTCTCTACTATCTTCTCCTTTTTCTTCTGCTTTTCATTCTCTCCATAGTCATTGCTGTCATCTGTGGCCTCTTCCTCACTCTCTTCCTCTTCCTCCTCACTGCTTGTCTTAAGAACAGGAGTCTCTTTGGACTGAGAAGAGACACCCTTTTCCCCTTTAGATACATTTAATGTTTGATTATTAAGGTTTACCTCCACTATGATCTGCTCCCTTTTGTAAGAGACTTCTTCCTCTTCCTCTTCTGTGTCATCAGAATTCTCCCGGTCCTCCTTAACAGCATGCACGTCAGACACTGCTCTTGTCTCCCTGAAATATGGCTGTTCTTCTGTTTCATGGAGATGTGGCTTGCTCATCTTGGTGTCCACTAACACAGAATAAGGACTTCCTGACTCCCTTTTGTACACTTTGGTGGACAGGTCAAGTTCTTGGTTGGCACCATGATAAAAGGAAGATGGCACTTGACCACGACGGCTATCTTCTTGTGCCATTCCTGCTACATGCACAGCACAGTTTTCAACCAGTTCCTGACAAGAACTGGCTGTGTGGCTCATTGGTAAGTGGCCCAATTTATTAAGCAGTTCAGACTATAAAGAAAATAGCTTTAAAACAAGGTAATTATTAAGACTCAAATCTTTTTTCATCCATGAAGAATCACTCAAATGAAAAAAAGATATTCCTGGAAATTGTGTGCAATTCTTCCAGTGTTGCAGCACCAAAGCATGAGTCAAAAAGGTTTGGTATTACGGCAAGAGCAGAGCACTAGTGATTTTTCTTCTGAAGAGAGCTGCAAGGGACTTGGGAGCATCTTATCTACAAAGAAAAGCAAAGAGGAAAAAACATCAGATAATACCACTATTTCCTTTTTATAGCATGAATTTAAATCACCAGAAACATAGCTTAAATAATAATTGTTAAATATTATTATTATTTAGAGATGGAGTCTCACTCTGTCACCCAGGCTGGAGTGCAGTAGTGCAGTCTTGGCTTACTGCAACCTCTGCCGCCCGGGTTCAAGCGATTTCCCTGCCTTAGCTTCCTCAGTAGCTGGGATTACAGGCAGCTGCCACCACGCTGGGCTAATTTTTGTATTTTTAGTACAGTCGGGGTTTCGCCATCCTGGCCAGGCTGGTCTTGAACTCCTGACCTCGTGATCCACCCACCTCGGGCTCCCAAAGTGCTGGGATTATAAGCATGAACCACCACACCCGGCCAAAATTATTAAACTCTTTACATACACAATGCTTTTAACTGCTTAAATGTTTCAGTATGGGCCATTATTTTGATTATAGGAATTCATAAACATTTTCTGTTAGACTATAAATTTTACAACAGCAAAAGCCACATCTGTCCAGTTCACTGAAATATCCTCAGAGCTTAGCACAGAATCTAGCATACAGTATATATTTGATGAATAAAATAATACTGCACAGCATTCATTTTCCTAGATACTATAGAATATGCTGATATGGCAAAACATATGGTCTCTATCCACAAGACCTTTACAGTCTAGTTTACTAGTGTTGGGCATGAAACACACAACAGCTTTATATTGGCTGACTTTCTTTCATCATCAATCACATGTCCACCACAGTGAGAGCTCGCAGAACAAAGGTGGTAGTGGGGTAAGCACTGTGGTCCCTGGAAATAAAATAGTTAATTGACATAACTATAGAAGAGAAGAAAAATGTCCTTGGCCTTAAATAATTTATAATCTAGGTTTAAATATAATTGTTTTCAGGTTTATTGGAGTAATTTCAAAGTTGCCAAATATTTTAACATTTGTTCTGTGCATAGCTCACTACACCCACTCAGTAAGTGGGTGATTTTTTTGTGTGTCAGTTGCACAGGAGTCTAAATTCTAAGAAACCATACCCATCAGGTTGATATGGTTCCAAGAAAAATAAAACCATCCAGTATTAATTTTTAGAAAGCTTAGCAGGGCATATAATTTGCTTAGTGACATACTCACATTGCTGCTTAGCCAAGCCACCTATCCTCTGAGTCATATGAATATTACTGTAAACAATAATTGACAAAAGGAAGGAAATTAGTATTTATTAAATGCCTGCTATGGACATAGGCACTATAATAGTTCTTATTGTTCATTATTTAATACCCACCACAAAACTGTGGCGTTGATTTCTTTTTTAATACAGGGTCTCGGGCCAGGTGCTATGGCTCACACCTGTAATCCCGGCACTTTGGGAGGCCGAGGTAGTCGGATCACGAGGTCAGGAGATCAAGACCATCCTGGTCAACATGGTGAAACCCCGTTTCCACTGAAAATCCAAAAATTAGCTGAGCATAGCGGCGCGTGCCTGTAATCCCAGCTACTCAGGAGGCTGAGGCAGGAGAATCGCTTGAACCTGGGAGGTGGAGATTCTAGTGAGCCGAGATCACGCCACTGCACTCCAGCCTGGCAACAGAGCTAGATTCCATCTCGCAGGGCGGGGGGG
>NW_016815820.1:2018796-2036602 GCF_001698545.2 Rhinopithecus bieti | reverse complement strand
TTTTTTTTTTTTTTTTTTGGAGACGGAGTCTTGCTCTGTCGCCCGAGCTGGAGTGCATGGTGCAATCTCGGCTCACTGCAACCACACCTCCTGGGTTCAAGCAATTCTCCTGTCTCAGCCTCTGGAGTAGCTGGGGCTATACACACCACCATGGCCAGCTCATTTTTTTTTTTTTTGAGACAGAGTCTTGCTCTGTCACCCAGGCTAGAGTGCAGTGGCGCAATCTCAGCTCACTGCAGACTCCACCTCCCGGGTTCAAGCAATTCTCTTGCCTCAGCCTCCCAAAGTGCTGGGATTACAGGTGTAAGCCACTGCACCCAGGCTAGGCTACACTTTTTAAACCACGCCCACAACTCCTATTCCCTGTAGTTGGATGGGGTCCTGTGACTACTTCTGGTCAGCATATTATGAGATGTGACAGGGAGAGGCAGGGCATTTACTAACCAATATGAAATCCTTCAGACCTCTTTTCCTTCTGGCACAGTGGCTAGCAATCTTTCAGGTGACGGTTGCTCTCAGCTTGGTCCCGTAACAACTAAGACAACCTACTGGATAGACATAGTTTATTTTCTTGGTGTTTTTGTTTTGTTTTGTTTTGAGACAGAGTCTCACTCTGTTACCCAGGCTGGAGTGCTGTGGCATGATTTCGGCTCACTGCAACCTCTGCCTCCCGGGTTCAAGTGATTCTCCTGTCTCAGATTCCTGAATAGCTGGGACTACAGGCACCCACCACTACGCCCAGTTTTTTTGTATTTTTAGTAGAGGCAGGGTTTCACCATGTTGGTCAGGCTGGTCTTGAACCCCTGACCACAGGTGATTCACCCACCTCGGCCTCCCAAAGTGCTAGAATTACAGGCGTGAGCCACTGCGCCCAGCCACACAGTGTGTTTTTAAAGCCACTGAGATCTTGCATTGTTTATTACCACAGCATAATTTGGCTTATCCAAGCTGCTCTGAGTAGACACCAGAAGTGGGGTGCTGCCTTACCAAAAAGCCTAAAATATATGACAAAGCCTTAGGAGCTGGGTGGAAGGAGGCAAGGAAAGTTATTGGAGGCCAAAAGATCAGCAACTTATATTATACAGTGGTGAAATGATCAGTGAAACTATCAGCTATCCCAGAAGGTAGATAATATAACACAAGAGCTAACAGCTCTAGTGGGAAAATGGACTATTACAAGTGTGTTGTATTGTAACACTGTTAGTTGTATTTAACAAATTATCTCATGAAAAGGATGAATTCAGAAAATAATGATCAATTTATAATCAAGAATAAAAGAAATCCAGAAAGTCAGGGATTTGCAGATTAAGAAGAGGCAAGTGTTTAATGTAAAACTGAAATCTTTGAGCTACAAAGCCTGTATAGAATTCAGTCTTGAGGCAAAGATCAAATCAAATATTTGGCTTTCACAATCACTGATTAAGGTGGTACTCAATAAAATAGCTTTTTTAAAGAGACTAAAGATGAGTTCTGCTACAAAGCATATTTCTCTAATGTGAATTAATTCAAATGCTATTAGTAAATAGGGAAATGATAGCAGAATAACTCAGAAGCAATGTTAGTTTATACAAGATTTTCCCAAGTTAAATGTCTGAAGTGATCAGGAGCAAGCTTTCTCAAAATTACAAAGAAAGCAAGCCTTAGCAATACACGAAGACCTCAAGAAAAAAGCTAAACACCCTACTTCTGTACCTTCCTTTAATGCAAGCAATGGTTCATTCAGTGACTTCATGAATAAAACTCTTTCCACTTTATACCTGATGAAGCTGAAAGAACAGTCACACCTCAGAGATATTGCCGGTTTGGCTCCAGACCGCCTCAATAAAGCAAGTCACACAAATTTTTTGGTTTCCTTGTGCATATAAGTTATGTTTACATTACACTGTAGTCTATTAAGTGTGCAATAGCTTTGTATCTTAAAAAACAATGTACATGCTTTAATTTTAAAATAATTTATTGTGGCCGGGTGCGGTGGCTCATGTCTGTAATCCCAGCACTTTGGGAGGCTGAGGTGGGCGGATCACGAGGTCAGGAGATCGAGACCACCCTGGCTAACACGGTGAAACCCCGTCTCTACTAAAAATACAAAAAATTAGCTGGGCGTGGTGGCAGACGCCTGTAGTCCCAGCTACTCAGGAGGCTGAGGCAGGAGAATGGCGTGAACCCGGGAGGCGGAGCTTGTAGTGAGCCGAGATTGTGTCACTGTACTCCAACCTGTGCAACAGAGCAACACTCTGTCTCAAAAAAAAAAAAAAAGAATAATAACATTGTTAAAAAATGTTAACGATTATCTGATCCTTCAGTGAATCAATCATTTTGCCAATGGAGGGTCTCGCTTCAATGTTGATGGCTGCTGCATGATCAGGGTGGTGGTTGCTGAAGGCTGGGATGGCTGTGGCAATTTCTGAAAATAAGACAATGAAATTTGCTGCACTGACTTATTCTTCCTTTCAAAGATTTCTCTGTAGGATATGATGCTGTTTGATAACACTTTGCCCACAGTAGAACTTCTTTCAAAATTGGAGTCAATCCTCTCAAACCCAGCCACTGCTTCAACAACTAAGTTTATGGAATATTCTAAATCCTTCATCATTCCAATAACGTTCACAACATCTTCACCAGGAGTAGATTCCATCTGTTCGAGTTTTATCAAAAGATGGCAGCAATTCAGTCATACTTCAGGCTCCACTTCTAATTCTAGTTCTCTTGCTATTTCCACCACATCTGCAGTGACTTCCTCCACTGAAGCGCTGAAACCCTCAAAGCTGTCCATGAGGCTCGGAATCGACTCCTCTAAACTCCTGTTTGTGTTGATATTTTGACCTCTTTCCATGAATCACAAATGTTAATGGTATCTAGAGTGGTGAATCCTTTCTAGAAGGTTTTCAAATTACTTTGCCCAGACCCATCAGAGGAATCACTATCTATGGCAGCTATAGTACAAAATCAATTTTATAAATAATAAAGCTAGGAGGTAAAAATTACTCATTGATCCATGGGCTACAGAATGAATGTTAAATTATCATGCATGAAAACAACATTCAGCATTCATCTCCTTGTACATCTCCATCAGAGCTCTTGGGTAACTAGGTGCACTGTCCATGAGCCATAATATTTTGAAGGGAATCTTTTTTTCTGAGCAGTAGATCTCAACAGTGGGCTTAAAATACTCAGTAAACCATGCTGTAAACAGGTGTGCTGTCATTCAGGCTTTATTGTTTCATTTCTAACACACAGGCTGAGTAGATTTAGCATCACTCATAAGGGCCTCTGGATTTTTAGAATAGTAAGGTGGCTTCACCTTCAAGTCACCAGCTGCATTAGCCCCTAACAAGAGAGTCAGGTTATCTTTTGAAGTCAGGCATTCACTTCTATCTATGACAGTCCTAGATGGCATCTTCTTTCAATATAAGGCTATTTTGTCTACACCAGAAAATGATCTTAGCTAGATGTGGATAACTTGCTGGAGCTTCTACATCAGCACGTGCTGCTTCACCTTGCACTTTTACATTATGGAGATAGCTTATTTCCTTAAACCTCATGAACCAACCTCTCTGCTGGCTTCCAACTTTTCTTCTGTAGCTTCCTCACTTCTCAGCCTTCAAAGAATTGAACAGTTAGGACCTTGTTCTAGCTTTGGCTTAAAGGAATGTTGTGTTTGGCTTGATCTTCTATGCAAACCACTAAAACCTTCTCCATCTCAGCAATAGGGCTATTTCACTTTTTTTTTTTTTTTTTTTTTGAGACGCAGTCTCACCTGTCACCCAAGCTGGAGTGCAGTGGCATGATCTTAGCTTACTGCAACCTCCGCCTCCTGGGTTCAAGCGATTCTCCTGCCTCAGCCTCCCAAGTAGCTGGGATTACAGGTGTACACCACATCTGGCTAATTGTGTATTTTTAGTAGAGAAGATGTTTCACTATGTTGGCCAGGCTGGTCTTGAACTCCTGACCTCAGGTGATCCGCCCACCTTGGACTCCCACAGTGCTGGGATTACAGGAGAAAGCCACCACACCCAGCCAGCTGGTTCACTTTCTTATCATTTGTGTGTTCACTGGGGTAGCACTTTTCTTTTTTTTTTTTTTGAGATGGAGTTTCACTTTTGTCACCCAGGCTGGAGTACAGTGGTATGATCTCAGCTCACTGCAACCTCCACCTCCCAGGTTCAAGCATTTCTCCTGCCTCAGCCTACCGAGTAGCTGGGACTACAGGCACGCACCACCACACCCAGCTAATTTTTGTCTTTTTAATAGACACTAGGTTTTAATATGTTGGCTAGGGTGGTCCCGAACTCCTGACCTCAGGTGGTCTGCCCACCTTGGCCTCCCAAAGTGCTGGGATTATAGGTGTGAGCCACTGTGCCCAGCCCATTGGGGTAGCACTTTTAAATTTCCTTCAAAAACTTTTCCTTTGCATTCACAACTTGATAGTCTGGCACAAGAGGCCTACGTTTTGGCCTGTCTTGGCTTTTGACATGCCTTCCTCACTAAGCTTTATCATCTCTAGCTTTTGATTTAAAATGAGAGAGGGGTGACTCTTCCTTTCACTTGAACACTGAGAGGCCACTGTAGAGTTATTAATTGGCCTAATTTCAATATTGTTGTGTCTCAGGGAATAGGAAGGCTTGAGGAGAGGGAGAGAGATTGGGTAACAGCTGATCTGTGGAACAGTAAGAACACATATATTTATCAATGAAGTGTGTCATCTTATATGAGTATGGTTTATAGCACCCCAAAACAGTAACATCAAAGATCACTTATCACAGATCACCATTAACAGATAGCAAAGAAAATGTTTTCAATATTGGGAGAATTACAAAAATGAGACACAGAGACACAAAGTGAGCACATTTTGGAAAAATGACACAGACAGACTTGCTCGATGGATGGTTATAACAAACCTTCAATTTGTTAGCAAAGTGCAGTAAAACAAGGTAGGCCTTTAGCCTGGGCAACATGGTGAAATCTCGTCTCTACACACACACACACACACACACACACACACACACACACACACACAAACACACACAAAAACAAATTACCCAGGCATGGTGCTGCACACCCGTGGTCCCAGCTACTTGGGAGGCTGAGGCACGAGAACTGCTTGAACCCAGGAGGCAGAGGCTGTAGTGAGCCAAGATTGTGCCACTGCACTCCAGCCTGGGTGACAGAGTGAGACCTTGTCTCAAAAGAAAACAAACAAAAAAAATTATTTTGATGAAACTGGTCTGTATTGGAAGCAAAGGTCCTCATAGTCCAAAATCTCAGAGAAGGAAACAATCATCCAAGGAATTAAGTCTGTAAACACTGAAATATATGCCAGTGGAGATTTAATATGTTTTTATTATGGTTAATTTTATTTTCTTTAATTTTTTTTATTTTTGGGGTTTTTTCCACAAAGACCAAAAAACCTGCTAGACAAATTCTAAAAGAGTTGTAACATTTATTTTGTTTTATTAGTGCAAGGACTATGGTGTTCCACAGATTTAGAGTTTCCTCAACTCTATTTTTCCCATAAATCCTGTTTACTTTAGTGCACAATTTTGCAGAATGGGGACTTTTTGGAAAAGCATATATGGCAGTATAGCAGAAATATCTGTATTCAAAATTAAATCAAGGAAGAAGTATGGGACTAATAAAGCGGAGTTATGTAGCAAACATAAGAAGTATGGGCCAGGTGCAGTGGCTCATGCCTGTAATCTCAGTACTGTGGGAGAAATGCCTGAGTCCAGGAGACTAGCCTGGGCAACATTTTTTTTCTAAAAAAAAAAGAAAAAAGAAGTATGGTAAGAAAAGAACTGTGGATGTGGTTAGAGCACCTGGAGCTGAATATATATATATATTCCCCCTCCCCCCCGAGACAGAATCTAGCTCTGTTGCCCAGGTTGGAGTGCAGTGGCACAATCTCAGTTCACTGCAACCTCCGCCTCCTGGGTTTCAAGTGATTCTCCTGCCTCAGCCTCCCTAGTAGCTGGGATTACAGGCCCCTGCCACTACGCCCAGCTAATTTTTGTACTTTTAGTAGAGACGGGCTTTCACTGTGTTGGCCAGGCTGGTCTCGAACTTCTGATCTCATGATCCGCCACCTCAGCCTCCCAAAGTGCTGGGATTACAAGCATGAGCCATTGCGCCTGGTCTACATAAGGCATATTTATCATATATTTGTTAAATGTTTATGAATTGCCTACTACGTGTTAGGTATTGTAGGAGATGGAACCATCAAGGTGCTCAAAGGTGTACCTGGAGAGACAGACACGAAGATATAGCATAGCAGATCAGGCACAGTGGCTCATGCCTGTAATCTCAGCACTTTGGGAGGCTGAGGCAGGAGGATCACTTGAAGCAAGGGAGTTCAAGACTAACATGAGCAACGTAACGAGACTTTGTGTCTACTTTTAAATATATACTTTTTTTTTTTTTTTTTTAAGTAGAGATAGGGTTTCACCATGTTATCCAGGCTGGTCTCGAACTCCTGGCCTCAAGTAATCTGCCTGCCTCAGCCTCCCAAAGAGTTGGAATTACAGGCTTGAGTCATCACACCCATAATTTTTAAAAAAGTAAAACACAGGTAGTTGGGGCGGGCGCTGTGGCTGCAAGCTGTAAAATCCCACACTTTGGAGGCCAGAGACGGCGGATCACGATGGGTCCCAGGAGATCGAGACCATCCTGGCCTAACATGGGAAACCCCGCTTCTACTAAAAATACAAAAACTAGCCGGGCCGACGTGGCGGTGCGCCTGTAGTCCCAGCTACTTGGGAGGCTGAGGCAGGAGAATGGCGTGAACCGGGAGCGAGCTTCCAGTGAGCTGAGACGCGGCCACTGCACTCAGCCTGGGCCGGCAAGAGCGAGACTCTGTCTCAAAAAAAAAAAAAAAAAAAAAAAAAAAAAAAAAAACAACAGAGTATAGCTGTTAAGAGCACAAACTCTGAAACCAGACTGCCTGCATTAGAAATCTGGCTCTAAAACCTCATAGGTGGGTCATGACCTTGAGTAAGTTGCTTAACTGCTTTATGTCTAATTTTCTGTATATGTACAATGGAGATAGTAGTAGTATCTACCTCATGGATTACTGGTATAAATGCTTATGAGAATACTTAGCAATAGTAAGCACTATTATAAGTATTTGCTAAATAAATACACTCACCTATACACATAACATACAGTGGCAGTGTGTGAAGGGAGGTGGTGAACAGGCCATGGGAAGTTTCAGAGATGAGATAAAGCTGGGGCTGGTCTTGAAGAACAAGCAGAAGTCAGATGGAGAAGGGGGAAGGTAAGAATGTTGCACACAAGCAACACCATAGGAAAATGACAGTAATGAAACCATGTGGGTTTTTTTTTTTTTTAACCTACTTATGCATGATTACCCTACAATGACTTGGAATGCTGATATGGTTTGGACGTTTTGTCCTCTCCAAATTTCATGTTGAAATGTAATCCCCGATGTTGGAGGTGAGGCCTGGTGGGAGGTGTTTGGGTCATGGAGGCAGATCCCTCATGAATGGCCCGGTGCCGTCCTCGAGGGAATGAGTTATTTCTTGCTCTGAGTTTACATGAGATCTGGTTAAGACTGTGGCACTTCCTCCCAATCTCTTGCTTGCTCTTTCAGCATGTGATACACCTGTGTCCCCCTCTGCATTCTGCCATGATTGTACACTTTCTGAGGCCCTTAACAGAAGCCAAGCAGATGTCGGTGACAGGCTTCTACAGCCTGCAGAACCACGAGCCCAAGTAAACCTCTTTTCTTTACAAATTACCCAGCCTCAGGTATTCCTTTACAGCAGTGCAAACAGACTAACACAAATGCTGCTCCCATTGTACAGATGAGGCTCAACTTTCCCATTGTCATTGCTGGTAAGTGATGGGACAAGTGTTTGAATTATGCTTTTCTAACTCCTAGTCCAAGTTTACCATACTGTCTCCTACTGAGTTAATGGTAAACAACGGTCTCAAAAGATGTACTTAGGTTTTTGAACAACAAAATACCTTTACAATACAAAGCAAATAACAGAATTCCAGACTCGTGTTTGAGGGTGTAAATTTTATCCTTAACTAGTGAAACTCATACCTTCCTTCAGAATGTCCAGAAAGTTAGGTTAATTCATATGGATACATTTTAATTTTCAAATTGATTCACCTGTAGTCTGGGTTTCACAGTAACCACTTTTAACAAACTAAAGACTCTAAAGTATATTTTTAGTTCATCTTCTTGCAACAAAATGGTAAGCTTTCAAATGGGTAAAACCTAAATAAATTTGTCAACTTTGAATTTTGTATGTAAAGTAGAAGTTATAGAAACAAAATTTATATTGAAAAGTGTTTTGTTATCACAGTATCAACGCATATTTATAAATGTCCTTCATTTCCAAAGGTGCTCACAATATCGACCTGAAATACACTCGAAAACCTACCAACGTCAACTTGTAACAGTCATCTTCACAACAAACAAAAACCTCAAACGTCATATATCACTGGGCCTTATTTTGGATAAGCATTACAAGCTGTTCTCAGATGCCTATATTTTATATGGTCAAAAAACAGAACTACAGTCTCATCTAATAAAAATGTACTATGTCAAACAATTTTTTTTTTTTTTTTTTTTGAGATGGAGTCTCGCTCTGTCGCCCAGGCTGGAGTGCAGTGACCGGATCTCAGCTCACTGCAAGCTCCGCCTCCCGGGTTTACGCCATTCTCCTGCCTCAGCCTCCCGAGTAGCTGGGACTACAGGCGCCCGCCACCTCGCCCGGCTAGTTTTGGTATTTTTTAGTAGAGACGGGGTTTCACCGTGTTAGCCAGGATGGTCTCGATCTCCTGACCTCGTGATCCGCCCGTCTCGGCCTCCCAAAGTGCTGGGATTACAGGCTTGAGCCACCGCGCCCGGCCTATGTCAAACAATTTTTAAGTAGTCCATCTAATCCACTCTCTGTAAGAAGTGAAATTGAGAAATGCTTGTCACCTTCAGTTTTAGACAAAGCTTTCATAAAAATAAAATTTAACTGTAGTTTTTTACACATGCATTTAAACGAGACTGCCATTGTGTTTCCTCAATAATGTGCAAGTGCAACCAGTAAAAGAGGACAAAGGAGAGACGCACTCTTCCTAGGTACTACCTAATTACCTTCAAGCATCAACAGTTTCCACATTTCCATATAAGATAATACAAACTAATGTGCATTAGTCATTACACAAGTCAGCTGAAGCAATCTTAACTTTCACCAATAACCACCACGCCCAGGGTCAAAGAAGAAATCAAATACTAATTAACTCCTGATCTCAGGTGATCCACCCACCTCGGCCTCCCAAAGTGCTGGGATTACAGGTGTGAGCCACCGTGCCCGGCCCAATGTGCCTTTTCTTTTTTTTTTTTTTTTTTTTTTTTCGAGACGGAGTCTCGCTCTGTCGCCCAGGCTGGAGTGCAGTGGCCGGATCTCAGCTCACTGCAAGCTCCGCCTCCCGGGTTCACGCCATTCTCCTGCCTCAGCCTCCCGAGTAGCTGGGACTACAGGTGCCCGCCACCTCGCCCGGCTAGTTTTTTGTATTTTTTAGTAGAGACGGGGTTTCACCATGTTAGCCAGGATGGTCTCGATCTCCTGACCTCGTGATCCGCCCGTCTCGGCCTCCCAAAGTGCTGGGATTACAGGCTTGAGCCACCGCGCCCGGCCATGTGCCTTTTCTTAAACTTCTAAAGGTAACACCCCAAATTAGAGCTGAGGTATATCTATCAGGTATAACTATAGGTACAGATGTTCACATTGTGGCTACCTATAATCCACTAAGACAGGTGTCAAATTGACTAGATAATTGTGAACCTGAATTTAAAACTCATTTAGAAAATGAAAATAACTCAGAAATGCCTTTATTACATTCTTGTATTTTATAAAAATAAAAATCACAAACATTTTAGATTTGTGGATAACATCAGAAAATGCCGGGAATTTATTTTATACATTTGGCCTACAAAAAGACAAAGGAGTGTTACTGTTTTCTCATTAACAAAAACTCTTGGACACTTCAAAAATTAACATTTTGTACAAAAACTAGCCATGCATGGTAATACATGCCTGTAGTCCCAGCTATTTGGGAGGCTGAGGCAGGAGAATCGGTTTAACCAGGGAGATGGAGATTGCAGTGAGCTGAGATCGCAGCACTGTACTCCATCCTGGGTGAGAGTGAGATTTCGTCTCAAAAAATAAAATAAAATAAAAGGCAGGCATGGTGGTTCATACCTGTAATCCCAGCATTTTGGGAGGCCAAAGTGGGTGGATTACCTGAGGACAGGAGTTCAAGACCAGTGTGGCCAACGTGGCAAAACTCTGTCTCTACTGAAAATATAAAAACAGCTGGGTTGGCACCTGTAATCCTAGCTACTTGGGAGGCTGAGGCAGGAGAATTGCTTGAACACAGGAGACTGAGGTTGCAGTGAGCTGAGATCACACCATTGCACTCCAGCCTGGGAACACTGCCTCAAAATAAATAAATAAATGAATAAATAAATATAACATTTTTGAAAACATCTTAACTGAACTAGTGTTAAATCAACAGATATAAATAAAGAGTCTAAAACAAAAATATTTGAAACCAGGCAGGAAGTTTTAACCCAAACCATAACGTATGCAAAACATAGCCAATAGAAAAAGACAAATTGCTAACATACCTTCTGCCTTTTCCTTCCCATAAGCCTGTATATTTCCTCTCTGATTCTTTTGAAATATACAAATCCGCCGGGCGCGGTGGCTCAAGCCTGTAATCCCAGCACTTTGGGAGGCTGAGATGGGCGGATCACGAGGTCAGGAGATCGAGACCATCCTGGCTAACATGGTGAAACCCCGTCTCTACTAAAAATACAAAAAACTAGCCGGGCGAGGTGGCGGGCGCCTGTAGTCCCAGCTACTTGGGAGGCTGAGGCAGGAGAATGGCGTGAACCCGGGAGGCGGAGCTTGCAGTGAGCCGAGATTGCGCCACTGCACTCCAGTCTGGGCGACAGAGCGAGACTCCGCCTCAAAAAAAAAAAAAAAAAAAAAAGAAATATACAAATCCTCTCCCTCCCAAAAGGAACACACACAATTTTACAAACAATTTCAAGGGATCTGCCTATTTCCAGAAATCCATCCATGGATTCTCTAGGGATCCCAAAACCCCAGGCTAAGAACTCTCATCACAGAGCAGATTTTACCTTTCCTTGTGATATATATTTAAATTTTTTTGAAGACAGAGGTCTTGCTATGTTGCCCAGGCTGGTCTCAAACTCCTGGCCTCAAGTGATCCTCCTGCTTTGGACTCCCAAAGTCCTGAGAGTACAGGTGTGAGCCACTGCACCTAGCCTGTAGCATATATTTACTTAGACAAAGTTTGTAAATTAAATTTTTCTCTACCATCTTTCCTTCTTCTCCCTACCCCCTTTTCTCCCAATTTCTCCAGCATATCTATGGTCAGAAATGAATTAACAAGACTCATGCCTATAGTCTTAGCACTTTGGGAGGCTAAGGCAGGAGGATCATTTGAACCCAGACGGTTGAGGCTATAGTGAGTTATAACTGCACCACTGCACTCTGGCCTGGGCAAGAGAGCAAGAAGACCCTGTCTGAAAATAAAATAAAATAATTTTTGTTTGTTTGTTTGAGACGGAGTCTCACTCTGTCACCCAGACTGGAGTGCAGTGGCACGATCTCGGTTCACTGCAAGCTCCACCTCCCGGGTTCACGCCATTCTCGTGCCTCAGCCTCCCAAGCAGCTGGGACTATAGGCGCCTGTCAGCACGTCCGGCTAATATTTTGTATTTTTAGTAGAGATGGGCGTTTCCCGTGGTTAGCCAGGTGGTCTCGATCTCCTGACCTCATGATCCACCTGCCTCAGCCTCCCAAAGTGCTGGGATTACGGCGTGGAGCACGTGCGCCGCCACTGCGCCTGGCCAAAATAAAATAATTTAAAAAATTAAAACGGAAAGGATATGAAGACATTCCTCTAAAGAAGATACACAAAAGGGCCAGGTGCGGTGGCTCACGCCTGTTATCACAGCACTTTGGGAGGCCAAGGCAGGTGGATCACAAGGTCAGGAGATCGAGACCATCCTGGCTAACACAGTGAAAGCTCTGTCTCTACTAAAAAAAATTTTTTAAAAATTAGCCGGGTGTGGCGGCAGGCGCCTGTAGTCCCAGCTACTCGGGAGGCTGAGGCAGGAGAACGGCATAAGCCCGGGAGGTGGAGCCTGCAGTGAGCCGAGATCGTGCCACTACACTCCAGCCTGGGCAACACAGCGAGACTGTCTCAACAACAACAACAAACAAAAAAAAAAAAAAAAAAAAAAAAAAACAAGAAAAGAAGATATACAAATGGCCAATGCGTAAAGGAAAAGATGCTTAATATTATTAGTCATGAGTGAAATGCAAATCAAAATCTCAATGAGATACCACTCCACACCTACTAGGATGGCTATAATAAAAAATTGTAACACAGCAAGTGTTGGTGAGGATGTGAAGATATTGGAAGCCTCATATGTTATTGGTAGGAATATAAAATGGTACACTGGAGAACAGTTTGGCAGTTCCTTAAAAAAATTAGAGTTAACATATGACTCAGCAATTCCAGTTCTAGGCATAAACACAGGACAACCAAAAATATATGTTCATACGAAAACTTGTAAACAAATGTCCACAGAAGTATTATTTATAATAGCCAAAAGGTGAAAACAATCCAAACATACATCAACTGATGAGTGGATAAACAAAATATATAATCATACAATGGAATATTATCTGCTACAAAAGGAATGAAAAGTCAGGTGTGGTAGCTCATGCCTGTAATCCCAGCACTTTGGGAGGCTATGGTGGGATGATCGCTTGAGCCCAGGAGTTTGCATCCAGCTTGGTCAACATAGCAAGAACTTGTCTCTACAAAAAGTTTTTCAAAAATTAGCTGGGCGTGGCGGTGCACATTCGTAGTCCTAGCCACTCAGGAGGCTAAGGTGGGAATATTGCTTGAGCCTGGGAGGTTGAGACTGCAATGAGTCATGATCGTTCCACCACACTCCAGTGTGGGCGACAGAGCGAGACCGTGTCTCAAAAAGAAGAAATGGCCGGGCATGGTGACTTATGCCTGTAATCCCAGAACTACAGGAGGCCAAGGCGGGTAAATTGCTAGAGCTCAGGAGTTCGAGACCAGCGTGGGCAACATGGTGAAACCCCATCTCTACCAAAAATACAAAAAATTAGCTGGGAGTGCTGGCATGTACCTGTGGTCCAACTACTTGAGAGGCTGAAGCAGGAGAATTGCTTGAACTCAAGAGGCAGAGGTTGCAGTGAACTGAGATCTTGCCACTGCACTCCAGCCTGGGCGACAGAGCAAGATTTGATCTCAAAAGAAAAGAAAAAAAAAAAAAAGGAATGCAGTACTGATATGTGGTACAAGATGGAAAAACCCCGAAAGCATTATGCTAAGTGAAAGAAGCCAGACATAACAGGCTACATAGTTGTATGACTCTATTTATATGAAACAGCCAGAATAAGCAAATAGAGACAGAAAGTAAATCATCATTAACAGGAGCTGGGAGTAAGGAGGAGTGGGGAGTGACTGCTGATGGGCTCTAGGTTTCTTTTGGGGGTAATGAAAATGTTCTGGAATTAGATATAGGTGATGGTTGCACAATCTTGTGAATAAACTAAAAACCACAGACTTTGATGCTTTAAAATGATAAATTTTATAGTAAATGTATATTTCAATAAAATCAAATAGGCTATTCGGATATAAATAGTTCAAAGGTGATGTGAAGTAATAAGATCATGTGAAAATAAATTATAATATTTTGCATAAAATGACATTATCAATTTACTGGATAGCTCATAAACTGCAACCTGGGCCCTAACAGCAGTGATGTAATGAGGCTGAGTGGGAAATAACACCCACAGTGCAGAGAGTCAACAGATCTGGATGGGTTCTATTTGGAACTCTTCCACACTGCTGGGCAGGTTATTCCACCTTTCTAGCTCTCAGTTTTTTTCAGCCACGAACTTAAGGGATTCCCTTCCACAACTGACATTTAATGTTCTATAAATCTGTGCTGATTATCTGTGTCTATTCCGTTACCTAATTCATCTGGTCACCTATTGCCACACAGGTAATTCCCAACCTTTCAATATTAAGAGTTATCACACACCCCTTACCCCACCCTACCCCACCATGTTCTCTCTTATTATTAAAAAAAAAAAAACTGTGTCTAAGAATTTGCATTGAGGTCATACTTTATTTGTTACTAATCAAATATATATAACAGCCAGTTATGATACTTTGGTTACAATGTAAAGTGTTACCACAATTTCAATTTGACCCTTTGAACATAAAAATTAGCTTATGAATCTCAGTTTGGAGATTCTTGAGTTAAGAAAACAGTCCACAGTCTTTAAATAAACATGATGCTTGATGGAAATGACCCCACAACCTTAACCATGGAATAGGTAGGTTTTTCTAAACACAACACAGAGTCCACCATACTTTCTTAGGGTAGATAGAGACATGAGCATACTTAACACCATTCCTTGGATGATTCTATTCACAATCCTCTGCCTTCGTCAGAAAGCATTTAAGGCAATATGCAGAAAAGCATGTAGAATAAATCCATGAAGCCTAAGACCTGTCATATCTATTGATACCTTTTTTTTTTTTTTTTTTTTTTGATATGGAGTCTCCCTCCGTCGCCCAGGCTAGAGTGCAGTGGCGCAGTCCTGGCTCACTGCAATCTCCACCTCCTGGGTTCAAGCAATTCTCCTGCCTCAACCTTCTGAGTAGCTGGGATTACAGGCACGCGCCACCATGCCCAGTTAATTTTTATATTTTTAGTAGAGACGAGGTTTCACCACGTTGTCCAGGCTGGTCTTGAACCCCCGACTTCATGATCTGTCTGCCTCAGCCTCCCAGAGTGCTGGGATTACAGGCATGAGCCACTGCACCCAGCCCTTTTTTTTTTTTTTTTGGAGACAGAGTCTCACTCTGTCACCTAGGTCCAGGTTGGAATGCAATGGCATGATCTCAGCTCACTACAACCTCTACCTCCCAGTTTCAAGTGATTCTCCTGCCTCAGCCTCACAAGTAGCTGGGATTACGGGCATGCACCACCATGCCCAGCTAACTTTTGCATTTTTAGTAGAGACGGGGTTTCACCACGTTGGCCAGGCTGGTCTTGAACCTCTGACCTCAAGTGATCTGCCTGCCTCAGCCTCCCAAAGTGCTGAGATTACAGGTGTGAGCCATGGTGCCTGGCCATTTTTTTTTTTTTTTGAGACAGAGTCTCACTCTGTCACCCAGGCTGGAGTACAATGGTGCAATCTCGGCTCTCTGCAACCTCTGCCTCCCGAGTTCAAGGGATTCTCCTGCCTCAGCCTCCTGAATTGCTGGGATTACAGGTGCACGCTACCACACCCAGCTAGTTTTTGTATTTTTTTTAGTAGAGATGGAGTTTCACCATGTTGGATCACGAGGTCAGGAGTATGAGACCAGCCCACCTCAGGCTCCCAAAATGCTGGGATTATAGGCGTGAACCACCACGCCCAGCCCCAGTCTACTTTTCTTAATTTTTTTTTTTTTTAAAGTACATAAGTCACAGGTTGCATGAAATAAAATCTGTAACAATGCCACAACTGTTAAATTTTAACATAACTTGTTAAAATTAAAGGTGACCAGGCATGGTGGCTCATGCCTGTAATCCCAGCACTGGGAGCTGAGGTGGGAGGATCACTTGAGGTTGGGAGTTTGAGATCAGCCTTGGCAACATGGCGAGACCCCATCTCTACAAAAAAATTTTTAAACTTAGCCAGGTGTGGTGGTGCATGCCTACAATCTTAGTTATTCAAGAGGCTGAGGTGGGAGGATCACTGGAGCCCAAGAGCTCCAGGCTATAGTGAGCTCTGATCATGCTGCTGCCCTCCAGCACAGGCAACAGACCAATACCCTCTCTCTTAAAAAAAAAAAAAAAAAAATTAAAGGCAAAAATGCCCAGCAACTCTGTAGGTAGCTTACTTAGAACAAAATTTAACTCAATAGAGGTTTTCTACACTGGAGGTTGGCAAACTGATCCAATGGATCCTTCCTCCCTTTTGGGAGGTACAGCTGAACACAGAGAAGAGAATGATTACTGGGGTTTGAGTTGTTACCCTAAATATACTGAGTTATGCTTTATGAATCTTCCCGAGACATCCAGTATATCACTCTTAGAAGTAATGGGACTCTGTGTTACTAAAACTGCTGCTACTCAAACAAGGGATTTATTTTTTATCTAGAGGTAAATAAAAAACAAGGAGCCCATGTCTCCTTTTTTCCCTGAATGCAGAAATTTTTTCTTTTCTAATTAAAATGTGAAGTTTATAGGTCTCATGGGTTTACACACTAAGCACTGTCTGTCCAATTCCTACATTCTATTCATGCATTCACAAGCTTTGACTATTATCTACATGCAAAGTACCAAGAGGCTAATATAAAGAGAAAATATTTATTCTTTAAAATAATCATTGTATTGACCCTCACATTCACAAGCTTAAAGTTAGGTTGAGAAGCAAGACCTATGCACAAAAAATAAGTCATGATTGCCAAATACAACAATTTTTTATTTTTGAGACAGGGTCTCGCTCCATCATTCAGGCTGGAGTATAGTGGCACGATCATGGTTCACTTCAGCCTCGACCTCCCAGGTTCAAGTAATCCTCCCACCTCATCCTCCTGAGTAGCTGGCACACGCCACCATGCCTGGCTATTTTTTTTTTTTTTTTTGGTAGAGACGGGGTCTTACTGTGTTGGTCTGCCCAGGTTGGTCTTAAACTCCTTGCCTCAAGTGATCCTCCTGCCTCAGCCTCCCAAAGTCCTGGGATTACAGCATGAGCCACTGCACTCCACCAGTTTCTAAACTCTTAAAAAGCATAAGAATGAGAATCAACACCTTCTGCTAGATGTCACCTTGCCTGGATGTGATGCATGGAACTGTGGTACCCATCTTGCATCTATAATGTGTGCTGGCCAAAAGACAAGGCAGACATGTTCAAGCTGGCAGAGCAGAAGGGTGAAAAGAATAGGGGTCTTGATTGATGTCACTAAACCACAGATTTAAACCAACCCTAGACTGAGGCATCTTGTTACTTGTAAGGATATATTTTCCTTATTTGTGAATTATTTTGAATAGAATTTTCTATTACTTGAAGTCTACAGCATCCTAATAATGTACAAGGTCATGTTTGAGATGCAAATTAGACAACTAAGTAGAGTTGTCCAATAGCCAACTGGATAGAAGCACCTGATCAAAGGAAAAGTCAACACTGTAGCTATATATTTAGGAGGTATCAGCAAACAGAAAGAATTTACATT
Source organism: Rhinopithecus bieti (assembly GCF_001698545.2). Classification (NCBI taxonomy): domain Eukaryota; kingdom Metazoa; phylum Chordata; class Mammalia; order Primates; family Cercopithecidae; genus Rhinopithecus; species Rhinopithecus bieti. Next base: position 2,019,265 of record NW_016815820.1, on the reverse strand, counting down.
TGGGGGCTGAGGACACAGGATAAACAGAAAAGAAGGGGCTAAGCACCAAGCCTTAGGGCACCCCAAGGACAAAAAAGAAAAGGATAACAATGAAGAAAGAAGAAATTAACAGTGAGGTAAAACAAAAACACTAAAGTGCAGTGCACAGAAGCCAAGAGGTTAAAAAAGACACAAAGAAAAATCACCACCGAATTTAATGACTCAGTAATTCCTTAACATGAAGGTCCCCTTGTCCTTCCACCAGCCTCCTCCTCTCTGAAAAAACACCAGACTTCATTAGCATAATGGTTAAGGGCTCAGACTTGGGCTGACTTCTGGAGCTATCACTCACTAGCTGTGGGTGATACTTAACCGGTCACACTAGTTAAAAGTGTGATCAGGAGGGAATGGAAGCTGAGGAACAGAGCTGGAGTAGAACTCAAAACAAATAAAAGGTCTGAATTTGCTTTTTTTTTTTTTTTTTTTTTTT
>NW_016815820.1:2010159-2016370 GCF_001698545.2 Rhinopithecus bieti | reverse complement strand
AAAAAAAAAAAAAAAAAAAAAAAAATTCTCAAATCTAAAGTATTTTTTCGCTTTGGTCTTATTGAAGAAGTATGTTGTCTTGAGATAAGCTTTCTATATAAACTTCTGTACAAGAACCACATAAGAAAATACTTAAAATTTTTTATGTTAAATTCAGGAAATTCTAAAATGTAAAACCACTCCAAATTAAAACATGACCACTTCAAAGAAAACGGGATAGTGTTGAAGTTAAGACCAGAACAGCTTTTGACACAAACCACTGCATGCTGCAGAAACGGTAACCTAGTTTCATTTTGAGTATAGTGTTTGTTGCCCTCAAGGGATCTGCAACTTTCGAGCAAGATTTTTTTTCATTAAATGCCAGATAACAGATAAAGGATGGGGGGGAAATCAATACATTTTCATGCTACAACATATCTTAACTCTTCAGTTTAAAAGAAGAAAAGCATAGTCCTTAGGAACACACAAGTGTATCATATTGACAAACCTCAGTTACTGGTGACCACACGAAGATTTCAACTCAAGACTGAACTATAAAACGTGACAATTTAATGATCTTTTGTGAGGAGAGAACCCCCCTCAGTATCACATAAAATTCTTAGCTATTTGCTCACTGGCACAACAACTGGTCAGTAATAACATGAGTTGGGAAAGCTGATGGAAGATGTTCAAATATACGAAGGTTTTTTCCACATAGAATTTTTTTTTTTTTTTTTTTTTGGTGGAGTCTCATTCTGTCACCCAGGCTGGAGTGCACTGGCACGATCTCAGCTCACTGCAACCTCCGCCTATCGGGTTTGAGTGATTCACCTGCCTCAGCCTCCCAAGTAGCTGGGATTACAGGTGCACACCACCACAGTCGGCTAATTTTTGTATTTTTAGTCGAGACGGGATTTCACTATGTTGGCCATGTTGGTCTCAAGCTCCTGACCTCGAGATCCACCCACCTCAGCCTCCCAAAGTGCTGGGATTACAGGCATGGACCACTGCATCCAGCCCACATGTAATTCTTAACTATCTTTTCCCAAAATACTGTTCTCTATAATGTACAACGAATGACTGACTACATATTTCAGTAAGACAAAAGTCCCAAACATCCACATTTCTGAATGAACAACCTGTTCAAGACACCATCTCCTTATAAACTCGAGAAGTTACTTTTAGGATATAAGATAAATCCATCAGTAACATTACACACCATAGACATTTACATCCTAACTGCACTGGAATGTCTAAAACTTAGCCTATGAACACCAAAGTGACAGAGCCCAAGAGGAAGTGAACAGACTCCTGGCTTGCAGACAAATGAGTAGGTGGTGGAAACATTTATGTGGGGAGATGATTTGTATACAATATCTTTCTTAATCTAAAGGAAACCACAGCTCTTCACAATGTATGTGCTATAAATAGATGTCATCAGTCGAAAACCTTAATAAACGTTTTGTTTTTGCTTGCTTGCCTTTAAAAAAAATAACTTTTTTTTTTTTTTTTTTTTTTTTTAAATAACCCAAATCCAATGTGTGGTCAAGATAACCAAACTAATGGATGTAACCAAGCAGGTTGCCCAGAGCCGTGGGTACACATAACTAAGTTTAATTCCCACCTGGGCACAGTGGCTCATGCCTGCAATCCCAACATTTTGGGAGGCCAAAGTGCGAGGACTACTTGAGGCCCAGAGTTCACGACCAGCCTGGCAACACGGTGAAACTCAATCTCTACAAAAAACTTAAAAATCAGCTAGGTATGGTGATGCATGCCTACAGTCCTAGCTACTTGAGAAGCTGAGGCAGGAGGATCACTGGTGCCCAGGAATACAAAGTTGCAACGAGCTGTGATTGCACCACTGCACTCTAGCCTGGGCAACAGAGTGAGACCCTGTCTCAACAGACAAGAAAAAAAATGTATTCTCCTTCATTGATTTATGCTGAAGAAAAGATTTCAATTAACAATGTTTTTTAATATATGTAATATTCTTCAAATATACTTCCCTTACCAAAATCAAAGAATTTTCACATTAGCTCACATCAAGGCAAATTTTTATTTTTTATTTTTACTTTTTGTGACAGTCTCCCTCTGTCACCCAGGCTGGAATGCAGTGGCGTGATCTCGGCTCACTGCAACCTCTGCCTCCCGGGTTCAAGCGATTCTCCTGCCTCAGCCTCCCAAGTAGCTGGGACCACAGGCGCACACCACCATGCCTGGATAATGTTTTGTATTTTAGTAGAGACAGGGTTTCACTGTATTGCCCAGGCTGGTCGCGAACTCCTGAGCTCAGGCAATCTGCCGGCTTCCGCCTCCCAAAGTGCTAGGATTACAGGCTTGCGCCACCGTGCCTGGCCCATCAAAGCAAATTTTCTATCACTACTTTTGCTAACACCTTCAAAGAATGTGGCTAGGGCAATCAAAGACAGTTTTGATCACAGAAACATTGTTCAAGTTAGCATTCCCTCGTTCCCCAACTCCCACCTAATCCCCCCTCAAAAAAAGCACATATATCTAAGAATCAAAAAGTTCTTGTCGGCCGGGCGCAGTGGCTCAAGCCTGTAGTCCCAGCACTTTGGGAGGCCGAGACGGGCGGATCACAAGGAGATCGAGACCATCCTGGCTAACATGGTGAAACCCCGTCTCTACTAAAAAAAATACAAAAAACCACCGGGGCGAGGTGGCGGGCGCCTGTAGTCCCAGCTACTTGGGAGGCTGAGCCAGGAGAATGGCGTAAACCCAGGAGGCGGAGCTTGCAGTGAGCTGAGATCCAGCCACTGCACTCCAGCCTGGGCAACCAAGCGAGACTCCGTCTCAAAAAAAAAAAAAAAAAAAAGTTCTTGTCAAATAATTATTAGTCTCTTTTATAAATGCAGGAAACTAAGGCCCACTGGCTAAAAGATGAGTCAGAGTGGCCCTGAGAGTAAGAATTAGCCAAATTTATGACTGCTATGCTCTCTTCTCCCTTAAGATAAAATCCATTCAGATGATTTGTGACTTTTTGGAAGGGGCAGTGAGGGGTGGTAGTAAGGAAGTTATCTAGATTTTTCTTTTTTTCTTTTTTTGAGACAGAGTGTTGCTCTGTCACCCAGGCTGGAGGGCCAGTGGTGCAATCTCGGCTCACAGTAACCTCCTCCTCCCGGGTTCAAGCAATTCCCCTGCCTCAGCCTCACAAGTAGCTGGGATTATAGGCATGTCCCACCAGCCCAGCTAATTTTTGTATTTTTAGTAGAAACGGGGTTTCACCATGTTGGCCAGGCTAGTTGTGAAATCCTGACCTAAAGTGACCCGCCCACCTTGGCCTCCCAAAGTGCTGGATTACAGGCATGAGCCACCGCGCCTGGCCACGTTATTTCTTTAACAAACAAAACAACTAATCCTAAACTATAAAAAGAAATGAAGTAATTAAACCCATTTAAATGCAATGCCTAAGATCATTTAGATGCCAAGTGTTAACAAAAGGATGTTGAAAAAAGCACAAACATAATGTAAGCATAAGAAACACTTAAAATCAACATCAAGCCTGAAAATATCAGACTCTTATTAAATTCACAAAATATTTATTGAGCACCTACTATGTGCCAAGTGCTGCAGCCACACTACAAGTGTAGTACAACAGACAGGATTCCTGGTCTCAGGAGGCTTACAGTCTCACAATTCATTTATAAATAGATTGTAAGCATTTGTCCTAGTTTACTGGGAAAAGTCCTAGTTTATCATTGTTTTCTCCTAGAATAATGCTAATGATGCCCCCTCACAGGTCTCCCAGTCTGGACAAGTGACATGGTTACTTTATTTATAAAAAAACAAACAGGTCAGGCTCAGTGGCTAACTGAGCTGGCATGGTGGTGTGCACGTGTAATCCCAGCTACTTGGGAGGCTGAGGCAGAAGAATTGCTTGAACCTGAGAGGCAGAGGTTGCACTGAGCTGAGATCACACCACTGCACTCCAGCCTGGGTGACAAGAGGGAAACTCCGTCTCAAACAAGCAAAAAAAATTACTATACCTATAGGGCGACATGTTTATAAAATGTATATTAAGATTTTAATCTTTAGCTTCAAACTTATTTTAGACATTCTTCTTATTTTGATATGTACGTGTTACATAATGAAAGCAAATATTTGCTTCAGTTTAAAAGAGGAAATCAACTCTGATTTTATCACATCAAAATGTATACCAAGTAAATCAAGTGAATTTAAAAAATCAAAATGTCAAACACCAAGTCCCTTGAGGGCAGGTAGNAAAAAAAAAAAAAAATTAATCCCAGCTGGGCGCGGTGGCTCACACCTGTAATCCCAGCACTTTGGGAGGCCCAGGTGGGTGGATCACCGGAGGTCAGGAGTTCGAGACCAGCCTGGCCAACATGGCGAAACCCTGTCTCTACTAAAATACAAAAATTAGCCGGGCGTGGTAGCACGTGCCTGTAATCCCAGCTACTCCAGAGGCTGAGAGAGAAGAATCTCTTGAAATTGGGAGGCAGAGGTTGCAGTGAACCGAGATCATGCTACTGCACTCTAGCCTGGGTGACAGAGCATGACTTTGTCTCAAAAAAAAAAAAAGAAAAGAAAAGAAAAAGAAAGGAAGGAAGGAAGGAAGGAAAGAAAAGAAAGAAAAGAAAAGAAAAGAAAGAAAAGAAAGAAAGAAAGACAGACAGACATTTTGGAATTTATTATAGGAGGTTAGTTCATTAAGCTTTCAAAAATTGGTTGGCATGGTGCCTCACACCTATACTTCCAACACTTTGGGAAGCTGAAGCGGGCGGATAGGTTGAGCCGAGGAGTTCAGCCTGAGAAGCATGGCAAAACCCCATCTCTACAAGAAATACAAAAAATTAGCCAGGTAGGGTAGTGTACCTGTAGTCTCAGCTACTCGGAAAGCTGAGGCAGGAGGATAGCTTGAGCCCAGGAGGCTGGGGCTGCAGTGGAATGGAACTCTTGGGGCCTGGGCCACAGAGGGAGACCCTGTCTCAACAACAAAATTATATATAGAACAAAAAGTATGCCAGGTGCAGTGGCTCACACCTGTAATCCCAGCACTTTGAGAAGCTGAGGTGGGCAGATCACTTGAAGCCAGGAGTTCGAGCTAGTCTGACCAACATGGTGAAACCCTACTAAAAATATAAAAAATTAGCTGGGTATGGTGGCAGGCATTTGTAATCCCAGCTACTCGGGAAGCTGAAGCAGAATCGTTTGAACCCAGGAGGTGGAGGCTGCAGTGAGCTGAGAGCCGATATCAGGCCACTGCACTGCAGACTGGGTGACAGAGCGAGACTGTCTCAAAAAGAAAAGAAAAGAAAAACTATGACAAAGTCACAGTCTTAAACTCTGCTTCATTTCAGAGCACATCGACTAAAAAGAAAAAAGATGGATGGCCTGGCAAGGAAAAGAAAAAAGACGGATGGCTGGGCAAGGAGGCTCATGGCTGTAATCCCAGCACTGTGGAAGATGGAGGTGGAAAGATCACTTGAGCCTAGGAGTTTGAGACCAGCCTAGGCAACATAGTACGATCTCATCTCTTTAAAAAAAAAAAAAAAAAAAAAAAATTAGTCAGGTGTGGTGGTGCATGCCAATAGTCCCAGCTACTCAGGAGACTGAGGCGGGAGGATCGCTTGAGCAAGGGAGGTCAAGGCTGCAGTGAGCTGTGACCACACCACTACACTCCAGCCTGGGCAACAATGAGACTGTCCGAGACTGTCTCAAAAAAGAAAAAAAGAAAAGGATACCTTTTAAAAGTAGTAAAAGAAAATAGTAAAGGAAAAGTGTCTAATTTTCTCTCGGTTATATTACAAAGATCATTCCATAATTAAAACACAAACTCAAAGTACTAAACCACAAAAGCCCAGGTACTTTAAGAGCTAAGAAAATCTATAATACAACTACATGAAACCATTTGGAATATCCCCTTAAAACACTTTCAGTCTTCAAAACTTTCTCAAATCTGGCCAGGTGCGGTGGCTCACACCTGTAATACCAGCACTTTGGGAGGCCGAGGCAGGCAGATCACCTGAGATCAGGAGCTCAAGACCAGCCTGACCAATATGGCAAAACCTCATCTCTACTAAAAGTACAAAAAGTAGCTGGGCATGGTGGCAGGCGCCTGTAATCCCAGCTACTCAGGAGTCTGAGGCAGGAGAATTGCTTTAACCTGGGAGGCGGAAGTTGCAGTGAGCCAAGATTGTGCCACTGCACTGCAGCCTGGATGACAAGAGCAAGACTCGGTCTCCAAAAA
>NW_016815820.1:2002510-2006350 GCF_001698545.2 Rhinopithecus bieti | reverse complement strand
CCCGCCACCTCGCCCGGCTAGTTTTTTGTTTTAGTAGAGACGGGGTTTCACCGTGTTAGCCAGGATGGTCTTGATCTTGTGACCTCGTGATCCGCCCGTCTCGGCCTCCCAAAGTGCGGGATTACAGGCTTGAGCCACCGCGCCCGGCCCGCTCTTTTTAAAATACTACTTTAGCATTCCAGCTTGTGCCTATCTTAGTACTGAGAACATATTATGGTTTCTAGATATTTCCCTCTAAAAGGAAACAGGGCAGGAAATGTATGAGTTTGGAATATCTTGTCATAAGGGAAAGAAAGGAAGCTATCAAAAACTATCAGGATTGTGTCAAAAAGAGTGAGGAACCAGCCTGATAAATGCCTATCTGGCAAAGATAGGACAATTGAGTATCAAAGGATTAATAAGAGTCGTGGATTGAAACACACCAAATATGCTTAAATCCACTGGTCACCTTTAGAGGATGCTAAGACAGCCAACTAATTCTTTTGAAAATAGGTAAATGAAGGGCAAAAATCATTCCTATCAGATCTCTACCCTAAGAAAACTAAACAGTTGATGGAAAATTTTATATAAGTATTCCAGCTAATAACTGAAAAACAAATTATAGAATTAAATATTATTTTGTGGTCAGGCGTGGTGGCTCATGCCTGTAATCCTGGCACTTTGGAAGGCCAAGATGTATGGATTGCTTGAACTCAGGAGTTTGAGACCAGCCTGGGCAACATGATGAAACCTGGTCTCTACCAAAAATACAAAAAGTAGCTGGGCATGGTGGCACGTGCCTGTGGTCCCAGCTACTCCAGAAGCTGAGGTGGGAGGACCGCTGGAGCCTGGGAGGTAGAGGCTGCAGTGAGCCGTGATCATGCCTCTGCACTCCAGCCTGGGTGACAAAGCCAGACTCTGTCTTTAAATACATATAAAATTTTGCAACCCCTAATGAATGGATATAGGCAAAAAGATCATCAATGACTCATAACAATATCCAAAAAGAAGCAACCAGCTTTTATATCTCCTAGAATTATACACCACTACCTATTAAGTAATCTTGCCCCATGCCTGCAAGAAAAATTTAACCTCAGTTTTTGTTTTGTTTTGTTTTGAGACACTCTGTCACTGAGGCTGGAAATGCAGTGGCATGATCACAGCTTACCAGAGCCTCCACCAATCACTCCTCCCACCTCAGCTTCCCGAATAGCTGGGACTATAGGTGTGCGCCACCACACACAGCTAATTTTTGTATTTTTTGTAGAGATGGGGATCTCACTATGTCACCCAGGCTGTTCTCAAACTCCTGGGCTCAAACAATCCACCTGCCTCGGCCTCCCAAAGTGCTAGGATTACAGGCGTGAGCCACCGCACCCTACCAAACCTTAATCTTATCAAGCCTATAGATCTAAAAACCAATTTACTGGAAATAAAAGGGATTGAGGAACATATCAAATGACACCATGTGGATATAATTAGCAAAATTCAGACTATAGAAAACTATAAAACAAATGATTTGGATTCCTCAACAAAAAACTGCAAGGAGGCTGCTCATGGTGGCTCATGTCTAACCCCAGCACTTTGGGAGGGCAAGGTGAGAAAATCTCTAGAAATCAAGAGTTCCAGACCAGCCTGGGAAACATAGTGAGATCCCCCACCGCCATCTCTACAAAATATGTAGCTGGACATGGTGGTGTGTGTGTGCCTGTGGTCCCAGCTACTTGGGAGGCTGAAGCGAGAGGATCACTTGAGCCTGGGAAATTAAGGTTACAGTGAGCCAAGACTGAGCCTCAGGCTCAGAGCAAGACCCTGCCCAAAAACAAACAAACAAACCAACCAACCAACCCTGCAAGGAGAGGAATGGAAAGGCAAAGCGGGAGGGGAGAGAAAGAAAACAAACCTGCCCAATCACTTCTTGGGACACTAATTCAAGCAAACCGAAAAAACAATTATGAGTCAACTGGGACATATACACACTGACTGAATACTTAATGATGCTCAGGAAGTTTTTATAAATAATATGATATGTTGTCTGGAGCTTCTTTAAAATGAGGGGGCAGGTAGGGAAGTGTAGTGAGTGTAGCAATCCTCCTGCCACAGCCTCCCAAAGTTCTGAGATTACAGGTATGCACACTGTACTCATCCTAGTGTGTTTTTTCTTATGGAACTGCCAAGTTATCTCTATGCATTTTTGTTTCCTAGAATGCTTAAGGGGAGTTTTTCTTTTTTTCTAAAAGTGGTATGCTTCTGAATGAAATTGCTGAATGAAAACAAAACAAAACAAAGTAAGAATTTAAAAAGTGATTTGCTAATGGAAGGAATACTTAAGAGTTCTTAAGCTGTGAGAAAAGTGATTTTTTAAAATCCATATCTACCTCATATTGCCAATTCCTTCCTCCTCTGCCATAAACTAAACTGTTTCAAGGAATTATTCAATTTAATGCAGTGGTCAGGTGCGGTGGCTTACACCTGTAATCCCAGCACTTTGGAAGGCCGAGGCAGGTGGATCACCTGAGGTCACGAGTTCGAGACAACGCTGGCCAATATGGTGCAACTTTGCCTCTGCTAAAAATACAAAAATTTGCTAGGCCAGCTATTCGGGAGGCTGAGACAGCAGAATTGCTTGAATCCGGGAGGCAGACGCTGCAGTGAGTCGAGATCACACCACTGCACTCCAGCCAGGGAAATAGTGCAAAACTCCATCTCAAAAAAGAAAAAAAAAAAAAAAAATGCAATGCAGTGAGTTTGGATGCCATGGTTTGCCACGGCAGGGATTCTCTGCATTAGTAAGTGTAGAGTGAAAGATACCTAAGTACTACCCTATCTACAATGGTATTCCGCCTCAAGATCAGTAGCTTTTTCTCCTTCAAGAATCACTAAATACTTAAATTTTCTCAGAGCAAGACGTGAAACCATCCTGCACGAAGACTCCTGACTACTACTCTCAGTTAATTTCCTAGTAAACAAAAGTTGGCTATTTTCCATATGCTAATGGACTTAGGGGCTTATAACTATACTGAAAAGGGCACTATTGTGCAAGAACTATACTCACAGAAGTGATAAATCATGTTTCTGCATGGAATACAAGAAGGGTGGGGAAAATTCTGCCCTACCTTAAAACGGCCTTGGGCAGAACTATCTGTGAATGTCAAAAGATAACTCCTAAAGATATTAATGTCAAAGATAACTTACATTTGTTTAACAAATACAGAGATCCAGCTACATTATATATAGTACATATATATGTACAATCTATGTTATAACCAAAGCGAATCCATGAACAGATATTCAGGCTTCAGAATAGAGTTTAAAAGCTTAAGATGTTTCCAAATAGAAAAGGATATTAGTTGAAAATCAAATGAAATCTGAATTAAATATAAAGTGTAGTTAATAGTAATATACCAATGTCAGTTTCTTAGTTTTGAGAAACACACCATGGTTATGACTTTAACAAAAGAAACCATGAGGAGTTTACGGGTACAGAGTTGCACTCTACTTGTAACTTTTCTGTAAATTTAAGATTATTCCAAAAATTAAAAAAAAAATTATTTGTAAGCTGGACATGGTAGCTCATGCCTGTAATCCCAGCACTCTGGGAGGCCAAGGTGGGTGGATCACCTGAGATCAGGAGTTCGAGATCAGCCTGGCCAACATGGTGAAACGCTGTCTCTACTAAAAATACAGAAATCACCCAGGTGTGGTGGTGCATGCCTGTAATCCCAGCTACTCAGGAGGCTGAGACAGGAGAATCGCTTGAACCTGGGAGGCAGAGGTGGTAGTGAGCTGAGATCGCACCACTGCACTCCAGCCCAGGTGACAGAGATGAAAGACTCCATCTAAAAAAAAAAAAAAAAAAAA
>NW_016815820.1:1990298-2001101 GCF_001698545.2 Rhinopithecus bieti | reverse complement strand
AAAAAAAAAAAAATGTAAAGAGAACTTATTGCAACAGCATAAAGTGAGTTATAATCACTTCAATTAACAGATTTTCTTTGATTTAAAAAGGCAGGCTGCTTTATCACCTTACTTTTCTCAAAAGTGAGACTTTTAAAAAATGGCTGGGTGCAGTGGCTCACACTTATTAATCCCAGCACTTTGGGAGGCCAAGGCGGGCGGATCACCTGAGGTCAGGAGTTTCAAGACCAGCCTGGTCAACATGGTGAAACCCTGCCTCTACTAAAAATACAAAAATTAGCTAGGCTTGTTGGCAGGCTCCTATAATCCCAGCTACTCAGGAGGCTGGGGCAGGAGAATTGCTTGAACCCAGGAGGCAGAGGTTGCAGTGAGCCGAGATCACACCACTGCATTCCAGTCTGGGTGACAGAGCAAGACTGTGTCTAAAAATATATATACACACACATATATATTTACATATAAAAATATATTTTTTAAAAACTTTGATGTTTTAAGACATTATTAGGATTCTTTGGTAAAGACTACCAATTAGCAAACGGACTTGGTTTTTTCACCAGAATCCATGTACAAACACGTGTAAGTATTCTTTATGGCACAAATCCCAAACTGGCTAATGCCAAGAAAACCTGACTGACTTCTGACATTAACTGGCAGGGCTGCTTACAGATCATAACACTATGGGAATTCAGCACTATTTTCCTAACTGTGAAAGGTGCATATTTTTGGATGTAGCCATTGAAGAATTCACCACCAGAAGATGGTAAGTATACAAAGAGTGTATACAAGAGCATTCATTATAGCATTATTTATTATAACATAAATAATGGCACATACAGACACAGGCATACTGCATAGTCATCAGAATTATGATGCAGATTTATAATAACATAGAAATACATCTATATAAAAAAGATTAAAGAACATGTGAGGATGGCGTCATGCAATTTCACTACTTAAAACCATGGACATACATATATATATGCGCACTCATATTGAGAGATGTCTCAGGGTAGAAGTACAGGCAGAGAAGGCCATACTTTTTTTTCTTCATATTTTTCTAGAATCCTTAGTTTTAACATAAGCACGTAGTCTGATGTAGTGACTCACGCCTGTAATCCCAGCACTTTGGGAGGCTGAGGTGGGAGGACTGCTCGAGCTCAGGAGTTTGAGGCCAGCCTGGGCAACATAGTGAGACCCCACCTATACAGGAAAAAGTACAAAAAATAGCCAGGTGCCATGGCACACGTCTGTAAGCCCAGCTATTCAGGAGGCTGAGGCGGGAGGATCACTTGAGCCCAGGAGTTCAAGGCTGCAGTGAGTTAGGATCACACCACTGCGATCACACCACTCTAGCCTGGGTGACAGTGCAAGACTGTCTCAAAACCAAAAAATAAACAAAAAGCCAACAGCCAAAAGACCCTAAGTTCACAGGTTGTCAATGTTAACTGCAACATTAGCTACAAAATTTTAGCTTACGGATATAACATACACCACCACAATACTGTTTAATGCCAATGGACAAACTGTAATCTAAAATATCAAGTTATTTCATATAAATTCCATTTGTAAATATATATGCTACTAATAGTGTTTGTACTTTAGTTGAGAAGATCAGCCAATAGTTGCTGTTTTTTTTTTTTTTTTTTTTTGCACAAGCAGACAAATCTCTGTTCTTCTTGCCAAGGACTAACCTTTCCAAATCAATGAATTTGGGAGCTGAGAGAACTTATAATGTATCCAAGATAAACCTATTATATGAGAGATGAGGAAACAAGAGGTTCAGAAAAGTTAAATGGCTCCTCTAAAGTCAGCAGCTAGCTGATGGCAAAGCTGAGCCTAATACCCAGATTTTTCTCATAAGGCTCAAAATGAAGTATTCCTACATAAAATATTAAAATATCAGTTGCTGACAAAAATGTGGAACAAGTAGAATTTTTCATGTCTTTCCAGTAGGGATGGAGAAACAGCTTGGTAATTTCTTGTAAGCTAAAGATACATACCATATGACCTAGCAGTCCCACTCCTAGGTATTTACCCACGAGAAATGAAAACTTATATTCACCCCAAAACCTGCCATGAACATTTACAGTGGCTCTGTTCATAATCACCCGAATTTGGAAGCCAAATGTCCCTCAAATGGTTAAGTATGTAAGTGATCTGTGGTATATCCACACAAAGGAATATTACCTGGCAATAAAAAGGAACAAACTGTTGATAAACCCAAATACTTGGACAAATCTCAGCGGCATTACTATGAGTAAAAGAAGCCTGTCTCTAAAGGTTACATACTATATGAGCCCATGTCACATCCTGCAAAAGACAAAACTATAGTGACAACAGATCGATAGTTGCCCAGGGTGAGGGGAGGGTATGAGTGCAATGGGACAGTGGGAGGGAGTTATCTGGAGTGATGGAACTGTTCCGTGTCCTGGCTGTGGTGGTGGTGGTGGTGGTGGTGGTGGTGGTGGTGGTGGTTACACAAACTGATATTCCCAGAACTGTATGAATATCAAAATGTCAATTTTACTGTATATTAATTTAAAAATTAAAATAAATTATTTACTCCGTCTCCGGTTTCTAAAAGCCAGAAATACCTATAAATTTCAAATTCTTTTTTTGCGGAGGGCAGGCACAGTCTCACCCTGTCACCAGGCTGGCAAGCAGTGGCATGATTCTGGCTCACTGCAGCCTTCACATCCTGGGCTCAGGTGATCCTCCCATCTCAGCCTCCTGAGTAGCTGGGACTACACCACACCTGGCTAATTTTTTTATTTTTTTGTAGAGACAGGTCTTACTATGTTGCCCGCGCTAGTCTCAAGCTCCTACCCTCAAGTGATCCTTCCGCCTCAGCTTCCCAAAGTGATGGGATTACAGGTGTGAGACACTGTACCCAGCCAAATTCTTTAAATTAATTTTTTGGTTTTTTTTTTTTGAGACAGAGTCTTGCTCTGTCACCTGGACTGGAGTGCAGTGATGTGATTTTGGCTTACTACAACCTCCACCTCCTGGGAAAATAAATTTTGTTAAGCACTATACAGGGCAGTGGTTTTTTCAAAGTGCCCGTACCAACCCAATTTTTCTAAATGAAATAAAACAGAATAAAAATTCTAACAGATTGCCTCACAGTTAGTAAAAGTAAGTACTGTCTCCAAGTTTTTGTTTCAGTCGTGGGTGTAGGTATGAATGTGAATATGTGTGGGCAAGCATGCACTGCTTCTTACTGTGGATCACAGTCAAAAAGTTTGAGAAATACTGCTAGAGGGAATTAAATAAACAACAGTTCTAGATTTAGAACAGTCCAGCCCTGCAAGAGTTGGCTTCTGTGGACATGTATTTAGTACACAGTGCACCACCTGGCCTTACAGACATAAATCATCTTTAAAGAAATAAAAAATATCTTAAAAAAAAATCTAACTTTCCATACGAGGTGATGAAAGGATTGAGGAGACTGGAAGGCAGAACAAACTACCTTTTGGATATCAATTATAATAATAACTGACAAATTAGAATAGACGCAGAAGTGTTTATTTGTTTACCATAATCCAACAAGAAGAAATTAGTCATATGAAATTCTATAATTTCTACTATGCATATCATTTCCAAATTTTAATTTAAACATTTTCTCACTTAGCNACACAGGATCCCACGCCTTTTTTTGTCTCCACACCTCCCAACTGTGCTTTTGATATGGGAGACAGGCAGGGAAGTGCTGGGTAGAGAAGAGTGGGGTCCCTGGCTCCACCCTCTGGCCTGTAGCCATGGACATAAGTGAGGATGGACACTCCTATTTTCATGCCCAAATATTGAATTTTCCAAGAGCACCCTGGCCCACCACACCCCCATCCTGTGCCTATAAAAACCGTGAGACCCTAGTGGGCACAGACACAAGCGGCTGGACGGCAAGAGGAACATACTGGCAGAACACACTGAAGACTCTGGCAGGCTGTCAATAGCCGTGCAATGTGGACCACGTGGAATTTGGGGACGGCTGGGGACGGTTGGAGGAGAGTCGGGCCAGGGGAAGACCACCTTCCCATCCCATCCCCCTTGTGGATCCCATCCATCTGCTGAGAGCTACTTCCACCATTCAGTAAAACTGTGCACTCATTCTCCAAGCCCATACTTCATTCAATTTTTCTGGTACATTAAGGCAAGAACCCTGTGATACAGAAAGCCTTCTGTCCTTGTGATAAGGCAGAGGATCTAATTGAGCTGATTAACACATGACACCTGTGGACAGCTAAGCTGAAAGAATGCACTGTAACACACTCCCACTAGAGCTTCAGGAGCTGTAAACACTCAACCCTAGGTGCTGCCATGGGGTCGGAGCCCACGCTCCCCATGACCTACCCATCTGCATGCTCCCCCTAGGGGTTTGAGCTGCAGGGCACCAAAGAAGGGAGTCACACCCATCGCCTGATCTGTGAGGGCGTGTCCAAGTTTCACTTTGAGTCACACTGCATTAAGAAGATCCACTACCTTGTGTCCTCTTCTTCCTGTAGAGGTCTACAAAGTCAGACCAGCACTTAATGTAACAGATTAAGAGAGCCCAGGTTGACTGTACCAGCTGAGCAATACAGGCGGATACAGAAATCACCTTTCATGTGTTCTAACAAATGAGTACGTCCAAAAAAAATAGTTTAATAGCTGTAATAGTTTAATAATGTAAGTTCTTGCCACCACTCAGAGCTATAAAACGTTCAACTATCACCTGCACTATCACGTACACACTGAGCTATGTAACAGGAATTACATTCCGTCAATGTGTCTACTAAATAAAGATTTGTGCATTTTAGTTCAATGATGTAGCTACAAAGAAAATGAAGCCTGAAGACACTAGAACCTTCTGAGATACAAAGCTTTGAGTCCTTGACTTTGAATTCAACGTCTAAATTCCAATACATTATTATTATATCTGCCTTAAGATTGATATAGCAAATTTTTTTCTGGTTAGTATTATTTCTTCGAGGAGCTTAAGAAAGGTAAATAAGGAAGAATTAAGTGTAGTCAAAGATATATTATTGTGAACATATATGTACATACATGGGTATTTGTCACACTTGTCAGAACCTTCTTCCTTTGAGAGGTGCAAACATTAGCTGTCTGAGATCCACCCTGTTTCAAACTTACCTTATGTGTACTGTGAGGCTCCCAGTCTTGCTATCTTTCAATGGGGCAGCCACTACTCAGTTGCTGCCGTTCAGAAATATGAACCCAGTATCACCAGAACTTTTGATTTTTCAAGAGAAACCAAGATTCCAGATTTGTAGGTGATATCTTCCATTTTTCAGATAAAACAAAGTAACCAGAACCACACCCACTAATCAGATTTGCCTGGAGGAGGAGAAGGTGCTCTCTCCTTTGATCTTCTGATCTAGAAGAGATGGACCAAAAGCCTCTCCAACAGTAATCTGTAAATATCACTTTTTACCTTTTCTCTATAAAACTCTAACTTTTCTGATATTAAGATAAAATTCTTTCATTGAGAAAAATTTAAGAGTAGCAGATTACAAACAAAAACATTAATTCCTCCAAATAGAGATTACTACTTCTGCCTTCTAGTACATGCTTTCCCAGTCTTTGTGTAACCAAGCATTTCATTCTACTTTTATTTTATTCTTTCCACAAAACTGAATCATACTGTTTTAAATCTATTTTCAGTTAACCACATCCATGACTGTTTCTCTCTATATTGTGATTTTTCTAGATAAAATTTTTAATTACTACGTAGTATTTTATTTTAAATATAAATTACTGTATTTCATTGGCCAGTTCCTATTGTGGAAATTTTGTCTGTCCAATTTCTTTGCTATTCTGACCATTGCTATGGCAAACACTTTTGTGTTCATTTCTGTTAATATCTCTAGGCACATTCTTAGAAATGCTATTTTGGGGTCAGAATGTGGACATATTTTAAATGTTTTTGGCTTGCATTAGTACCCTTTGAAGTTGGATAGATTGGATTCAAATCACTTTTGCCTTTACAAGCAAAGGAACCTTAGGCGAGTTACCCTGTGAACTCCAGGACTTTCATCTATAAAATGGGAATAATATGACAGGGCAAGTTGTCCCCTTAGCAATGTGTAAGATAACATTTGACCTTGCACTCTTGCTAATTTTCACACTTTCCAATGGAATAAATGGAGATGGTATTTAATTCTTTTTATTGCAAATAATGTAGATTTTCAGATACTGGTTTAAAATTTTGTGCAAGAATTGCCTATTCCTTTTTTTTCTATTGGTATATTAATTTTTTAGTTGGTTTTATGGATTATAGAGTTGACCCTTGAACAAAATGTGTTGGAACCTCTCAGGTTCACTTACATGCAGATTTTCTTCTGCCTCTGCCACCCCTGAGACAGCAAGACCAACTCTCCTCTTCCTCCTCCTCCTCCTCAGCCTACTCACCTCGAGAACATGGGTGTGAAGATCTTTATGATAATCCACTTCCACCCACATCGTAAATAGTAAATATGCTTTCTCTTCCTTGTTATTTGCTTAATAACATTTTCTTTTCTCTAACTCATTTTATTGTAACAGTACTGTATATAATACATATAACATACAAAATATGTGTTAATTGACTATGTTACCAGTTAAGATTCTGATCAACAGTAGGCTATTAGTAGTTAAGTTTGGGAGTAGTCAAAAGTTATATGCAAATTTTCAACTGCATAGTGGAGTCAGGGTCCCAACCCCTGTGTCGCACAAGGGTCAACTGTAATATATATACATATACACATGAGTTTTTCCTTTTTACTCAAATCTATCAATATTTTATTTTTATTATGTAATCTTAGATTATTTTAAACCCTTTTTAATTTTTCATATTTACATATTTAACTTATCTGAGAAATTTATTGTGTAGGTGTTATGAGGCATTTTCCCAACAAAATGTATTGACTAATCCCTTCTTTGTCACCAATTTTGAAGATCTTTTCAGTACTTCCATATGAATATTTATGTTTCTAAGTTTCTATTCTGTTTCAGTATCTGTTCTGTTTTCCTCCAGAACCATGCTGTTAATAGTATAACACTTTTTAACATCTGGAAGTGCAAATCAAGCATTTTTAGTTATTTTTACCTATTTATTCTTCCACATGAAAACTAGTCTCATAGTAAGTAAAACATATAACCATGCATGATTATCAGTTGGAATTTATAAATTAATACAAAGGTAAATGACATCTTCAAACTATCAAGAATTCTCAGTCACACATCCAGCTTTTGATAAAATTCAATAGCACAGTTCACAGTTACCATCTCTGGCAAAACCCCCTAGGATTGTAATCTGTGTTGCTGAACCATAAGCTTTGGCTGTCAACGAGGCAGAAGCAGGGATAAACCATATAAGTTTGACTCAAAGGCCAAAACACCAGGGTGTTTGCGACTCAAAGGTTCCAAAGTTCTGGGACTCTGGCTCATTGCTATTTTTGTTCATTAATTTAACTAAACCTCCCAGATAGGTGATTGTTTAGTTTCTTTGAAAATACAAAAATTGGCTGGGCACGGTGGCTCACACCTGCAATCCCAGCACTTTGGGTGACCAAGGCGGGCAGATCACAAGGTCAGCAGTTTGAGACCAGCCTGGCCAACATGGTGAAACCCCGTTTCTACTAAAAATAACAAAAATTAGCCCGACATGGTGGCACGCGCCTGTAATCCCAGCTACTCAGGAGGCTGAGGCAAAAGAATGGCGTAAACCCGGGAGGCAGAGCTTGCAGTGAGCTGAGATCCGGCCACTGCACTCCAGCCCGGGCGACAGAGCGAGACTCCGTCTCAAAAAAAAAAAAAAAATACAAAAATTAGCCGGGCGTGGTGGTGGGCACCTGTAATCCCAGCTACTCAGGAGGCTAAGGCAGGAGAATTGCTTGAACCCGGGAGGCAGAGGTTGCAGTGAGCTGAGACCACGCCATTGTACTGAAGCCTGGGCAACAGAGCAAGACTCCAACTCAAAAAACAAACAAACAAACAAAAAAACAGTATCTACACAACAAATCTCTCAAGTGTAATAATCATTTTAAAGCCATTTTCCATCATTTTAGCTCCTCTTTATTTAAGGATAAAGGAATACAGGGTTTGCTCTTAGGTTGACTGGGAATTCTCTTAATATTGTGAAAATCCAAGCTAGGTCTTTGAGAATATATTAAAAAGTGGTTTGAAATCATTTTCCCTCACTAAATACTTCATTGTTTTGTTTAAAATACGATATTACAGGGCTGGGCGCAGTGGCTCACACCTGTAATCCCAGCACTTTGGGAGGCTGAGGCAGGCGGATCATAAGGACAGGAGTTCAAGACCAGCCTGGCTAACATGGCAAAAATCTCGTCTCTACTAAAAAATACAAAAATAAGCCAGGCACAGTGGCAGAGACCTGTAGTCCCAGCTACTAGGGAGGCTGAGGCAGGAGAACTGCCTGAACTGAGTTCAGGAGGTGGAGGATGCAGTGAGCTGAGATCCTGCCACTGCCCTCCATCCTGGGCAGCAGAGAGAGACTCTGCCTTGGAAAAGAAAAAAGAAAAAAATAGGATATTACAATCTTCCTATAGATCAGTGGGGGGTATATTTTAAATTAAAAAAATTAATAGGTATACATTAACATACATCAAAATTTTAAGTATAAAAGAATATATAGAGACTACAGTAACATTATTCATGATAGCCAAAAGCCAGAAACAACCTAAATTTCCATCAATGATACAATGGACAAATAAATTATAATATATACATATAACATATATATTATAATTGTGGTTTATATGAGGACAAATTATTGTTACGTACAACAATATGGACAAATCTCATAAACACAATTTTAAGCTAAGGAAGCCAGACACAAACAAGTTTATATGTATTCCACCTATATAAAGTTCAAAAAAACAGGCAAAATTACTCTATGATTGCAGAACTCAGAATGGTGAAAACCTTTGGGAGAGAAGTAATTGGGAAAGGGCATGAGAGGCTACCAGGACATTAATCTTAATTCCTTATTCTTGGTACTGATTATACAGAGAAAATTCATCAAACTGTACACCTATGGTTTCTCTACTTTTCTGTAAGAAGTTAGGTTTCCTTGAGTCCCCAAAAACAGAATCAAAATTCCAAAGCTGAAAAGTATAAATGTATTAAAGACTATATTCTGCACTAGCATTAAAAGACAAAATGAATAACCCAACACTGTGTATCTTTATTTAACCCAGCTAAGAGTCATAACCCTCTGATGCCACATGCACAGTAAAGACCAAGAAATCAGGCTGTGTAGCCATTCTTTCCCGTTTTTGTTCTCTCCCAAAAATCCCATCTCGCCACACACTCACTGGTTTATCAAGGAACTAACAGAAGAAACCAACTATCTGCTAGGCCATTTGACTTCAGTGAACCGGGGAAAAATAACAGTAAAAAACAAAACACAGGCCGGGGGGTAGTGGCTCACGCCTGTAATCCCAGTACTTTGGGAGGCCAAGGCAGGCAGATGACCTGAGGTCAGGAGTTTGAGACCAGCCTGGTCAACGTGGCGAAACCCCGTCTCTACTAAAAATACAAAAATTAGCCAGGTGTGGTAGCACATGCCTATAATCCCAGCTACTTGGAGGAGGCTGAGGCATGAGAATCGCTTGAACCTGGGAGGCAGAGGCTGCAATGAGCCAAGATCACACTACTGCACTTCAGCCTGGAGGACAGAGCAAGACTCTGCCTCCAAAAAACAAACAAACAAACAAACAAACCACCCCTCCTCACAAAAAGTTTACTTAGCAAAATGTATGATAGTAAATCATTCACCTAAATTTTGTTTGTTTAGTCATTCTGGGCTCACACAGCATTAGGGCTGTTATTATACATTCTGGTCAAATTAAGTTGTTTTCAGTATACTGCAAAATCTAAGGTGAGTCCAAGACCACCATATGCCAATCCCTCTTTATCAGCAATTCAATACTAGTGACTGAGTCCACTGATGGGCAAGCCTGCAGGTGGCTCAATAATAAAAGAAAATAAGGATTGGCAGATTCTCCTGAGGTAAATCCTACTGTATTACTGATGTGTCTACCTTATCTGAAAAGTCTCTAGGTAACTCTTATGGGCTCACGGACTTATCACAATGCTATCCTGCAAAAATTACAGAATAATTTAATTCTATAGTAACCTAAGAAATCCTATTTTTAAAGCTGTATGCAGGTAATAAAACTGTATACACGGCCTTAATTGAATTTACTTTTCAAGGTAATCAATCACTTGAACTATGTTTAAAAAAAAAAAAAGAGGCTGGGTGCAGTGACTCACGCCTGCGATCCCAGCACTTTGGGAGGCTGAGGTGGGCAGATCACAAGGTCAGGAGTTCGAGACCAGCCTGATCAATATGGTGAAACCTTGTCTCTACTAAAAATACAAAAAAATTAGCCAGACACGATGGTGCGTGCCTGTAATCTCAGCTACTTGGGAGGTGAGGCAGGAGAATTGCTTGAACCCGGGAGAAGGAGGTTGCAGTGAGCCGAGATCATGTGACTGCACTCCAGCCTGGGCGACAGAGCAAGACTCCGTCTCAAAAAAAAAAAAAAAAAAAAAAAAAATTTCATTTTCCCAAAAGCTGCCTTTTTGCTAAAAAAAAAAAAACAAGAGAAGGATGGCTGGGTGCGGTGGCTCACGCCTGTAATTCCAGCACTTTGGGAGGCCGAGGCGGGCGGATCACGAGGTCAGGAGATCGTAGCCATCCTGGATAACATGGTGAAACCCCGTCTCTACTAAAAATACAAAAATTAGCTGGGCGAGGTGGCGGGCACCTGTAGTCCCAGCTACTTGGGAGGCTGA
>NW_016815820.1:1980573-1990089 GCF_001698545.2 Rhinopithecus bieti | reverse complement strand
CCTGGGGGACAGAGCGAGACTCCATCTCAAAAAAAAAAAAACAAAACAAAACAAAAAAAAAAAAAAAAAGAGAAGGAACTACACATATAATCTACAGGCCTAAAGCAGAGCTCATAAAATCTGATAGGTAAAGAGACCTTACTTTTCTTTGCTTCCCTTGCCAAAGTAAAAATTCATAAAGCACTCAAATCTATAGCCCCAATAGCAGTTTATAATCAAAATCTCAGAAGAGCAATGGAAATTGTATTAGATAAAATGTTCATAAGTATTTTTAAAAATCAAACATAACTACTATATAAACAAACAGATTAAAATAAACAACTGATATTGCCACTGATTCTACAAAGCACTTCATGGCTTGCATTAACCATGAAAATTTATACAAGGCTTTGCACGTGATTCAACTCTGGACACAGAACCCATTGAGATACGTTAATGTCCTAAAACACCCCTTTCACTACATAAGCTCTGAATAGGCTTAAAACAAGCACAGCCTGTGGGTAGCACTGTAGAATTTGGAGCTAGATTTTACTGTCCCCACCAAGTTCAGCCAGCCACAGAGCAACAAATCAAAGTTCCCATAAGCACATTGCACCTGCAAGACTTAGGTATACTCCAAGTCAAATATTTGCAATTTTTTCATCCCAAATCTGCACAAATGAAAAAATGCAGATCGCAGTGCCAGACTTCTAAATCTTCTCATAAGACAAAATGATCTGTAGTTTTACTCCAACATGCTCCATATCCTACCATGTATTGAGTCTCTAATATGATCATATGCCACGAACTGCTAGGAGTTTGCATACATTATCTCTAATCCTCATAACAAATCCCATTCTGCTGATGAGGAAACTGAGGCCAGAGAGGTCAAAGAGCCTTGTTCAATATCATAAGACCAGTAAATGGTGGAGCTGGGGTTTTAAATCTAGTCATGCCTGGCTCCAAAGCATCATCTCCACGAGCCTTCTTCAGCTAACGTCACTAACCACCCGCAGCACCAGTTCACCTCTATCGAAGTAAATTCAAGTGCTGATTGTCTGAAATGATGACAACACCTGAGAAAAATATCACACCTAAAATGGTAGCACAAGACCCAAGACTTCACAACAAGGAGGTGCAGTTATGTCCTTTAGAATAACTAGTTTTAAAGGCTATGGTTCAAAATACAAGACAATCCACTTTTTTTTTCTGTTGTCTATCAACTGACTTTTTATAACAAGGGAAATGAAACTCAAGAGTATATTCACATTTTTTTAAGTAAAATTATCTAAAACCCCTGAGAAAAGGGTGACTTCAAAAGTTCACATTCTAGTTTACCTCTTCGTTAGGCTTCAGACACTCAAAAACAAAATCACATCAGTAGCATTACTAATCAACTTTTTTTTTCTACAGACTTGAAAAGTATTTTCTTACCACACTACGAGATTACTTCCCATACCTAGAACAGAAATGGAAACAGCTCTGAGTGTCACAAATCAGATCTTGAGACCACAGTTGCAGAAAGTAGGTGCTGTTTTCCCTTGAGTAGGAGCTGCTGATCTGAAACCTCCTAAGGGAAGGGTGTCTGAAGAAGAGTGTTGGAGAAACTAAAGCAAGCTGTTTGCATTAATGAGAGTGAACTGCTGGCACCACTACTCCTTAAGTGTTTCACTGCTATGCAATTGTTTTCCAGCTTCCAAGTTCCGAATTTGGCAGGGAGAGAATGCTGTTCTCACAACCGTATGTGTTATATGATCAGCTGCTCTATGATGTGTGGGTGTTTAACTAGGTAAGTGACTGGTTTAGAAGAGGTTCTGCAATACTAAATCAAGGAAGCACACTGTCCCCTGAGATTTTAATGGTCAGTATACTACAAAGCATATACAAAGAAAAGTAACCTATTTGCAACTCTGAAATGGTTTGGGTTTAGAATAGCCAAATGATTTCAGACAGTAAAACTTCAGGCATGACATGAACAAAAAATATAACTTGTAATATAAGGCACTGGCAGCATGTTTATGAGATAATAAAAGCGGCAATATTTGCAACTTCAGCATGCTTTCAAACTTTTGGATACGCTGCATAATTATTAGAATAAATGCTATTCTTCAGGTGTATGGAACAGGTTCTATAGGCAAGATTCCAAGGCTTCCTTGCCTACCAAAGTGCCAGTTAATATCATAAACTTCTTAGCTTCTCAGAACCCCGCCCCCCCCCGCCAAATGCAAAAAATATGAAGGTCTCAAAGGATTCTTTAACTGAAAAATGTCAGAATCGTAAGCTCCTAGAGAACCGGTACTGTGCTTAAAGTTACTACCCATTCCAACACTATCACAAGCTGGAATAAATCTCTCTTGATTGCAATACGACCAAAAGGCAAAAGCTGGGTGCAGAGTAATCTAAACAAAAATAGCTGATATTTATCACCTGCTTATTGATAGCTGTGCAAAGTTCATCCTAGGTTCCAGATTCTAAATATGGAGACTGAATTCCGTAACCGCAATTAAAATCCTTCCATTAAAACAAAATTTCCAGATGAATGATTTTGATGGCACCATCACCATTAAGACATGAAATCACAGTTAACAAAGTTGAAAAAAAAATCTTTTTTATGGAGCAGGTACACCGCTATGAGAATGATACAGCCTTCTTTTAAGAGATCAGATCAACTTCAGCCAACACATAAAGATTCAGTATAGGCATTATAAAACAGACCTTGGACTTTGCTGTTGAAATGTGCTACATTTAGAATCTGGTGCCAGGAACATACATCACCAATTGGTCAAGTCTAAGCAAATTATTTGGACTCTAGCTTTAACTATTTCTGAAAGACTCTCACATACATTTCCTTTTTACAGTAAGACAAGGAAATGATAATTTACAAGTACCTAACTTATCCTAATCAAAGAACAAAACACAAGGTTACATGCATAAGCTACTTTGTTGTTCACTGCTCAGGGCCAGACAATGTAACTCTAATCCTTAAAAGAAAAAAGAAAACCAACTAACCAACTGAACAAAACACACAACTCAAGTTCCTTTCACTTTTGCGTAACATAGGTCTTAACCTGAAGTCCCAGGACCAGCTTCAATTTGACTGTAGTGGCACACAAAATGTGTCTTTTTAATGGAGAAGACGGTTCTAAAGACTTCCAAGGCCCCAAAGATTACTAACCACTGAAGACAGTTCCGGGATCACTAAAACTTAATGAACAGTTTAAACAAAATTATACTAAAGATATTATCTATCTGAATACTGTGCACCGTCCTGATATAAACAACCAAGCTGCCTGCCACCACTGATAATCAATGTCAAGCCCCACCCACAAAACAGCCTCACTCGGCAACATCACCTGTATTCAGCTTAGACACCACACATCCCAGCAACAGCAGCTCCTCAATCCCTAAGCACACACATGTTGTCAACAAAGCATGTGCTAGTTGCCATTCCCAGAACAATACGGGCCTGGCCATCCTCTGGGGAAAAAAAAAAAAAAAAAAATTCCCATTCTTTCTTGAATACTACCCTACTAATACACTATGCCTTCATCATAGATCCCAAACATTACAACAAAATAGGAGAAACTTGCACACACCATATCTAATTAACTGGGAAAAAAGCATCACTCAGGTGTTCCTGAGGGTCCACGGGAGATGCACGTAAGGGAAACATTATGATAATGATGCTTGAACACGGGCACAATCTGGGGGCAAAGGCAGACTCACGCAGGAACACCCCGAGAACGTGGATGTGGAAAGCACCCTTCTCCAAAGGCACAAGCACATTCCTTTGATTGGCACAAGCCATTTCTGACAATGGATCCCGGTGACAGGGGCTGCTCAGCAATCAGGAAGTGAGTGTATGAGTGTGTCTGTGTGTTGTGGGGGAGGGATGCTCTAGTTGTGATCAAAGCTGGACCTTTTCAGAGGTCTCGAATCCTGAAGACAGACTTCGAGGTGAGGGGGGAGCATTTATCATTTCTACTGGAGACATCCCTCGACAATGAACATGTTACGTGGAGATGTAACGGGGGTGTCACTACCTTTGGTGTCTCCGATCTAAGAATCTTCAGCAGAGTCTGATTGGAGGGGAGGAGGAGGTGGGGGTGGAGAAAGGTCTGCATTACCCACTGGTGTGAGCGTGGGGCGGCCGGTGGCGGGTGTACATCAGACGCATTTTATCTGCTAGCGGCACAATACTCCTGGGGGTTGGAGGTTTGGGTGCAACCGCAGGGCGGGGGAGGTAGTGGGTGCAAGCCACCAGCTGCAGGGTAGGAGAACGCTCGCAGGAGGACCGGTGCAAATCTCCCCTCGGCCCGCTAACCCGTGCCGCCCCAGCCTCCCCTCAGGCCTCGGGGCGAGCGGACCAGCTGCAAAACTGCAGCCAAGCCCGGGTCCAGGAGGGAGGGGGCGAAAGGGCAGGAGCAGGGCACCCCCAGCCCAAGCTGGGTGCCCGAGGACCTCAGCGCCCGGGGCCTCCCAGCCGGATGGAGGCTGCTCCGGCCTAGCGCACGCAGCTGCCTCGGCGAAGGGTTACGCCGGCCCCCGGAGCCCGGGGCGGCCCGGCGGGCGGCGGAGAGGAAGAGCTGCCGGGGGCGCCGCTGCGACGGTGGCGAGTGCGTGGGGAAGGGGCCCTTACTCACCCGGGCCGGCGCCTCCGCCTCCGCCGCCCCGGCCGCCGCCTCGGCGGTCCATCCTTGCCGGCGGGGGCCTGCAGGCCGCGGCGCTCGAGTCACAACCGCCGGCGGGCCTGGCTCCCTGCCAACCGTCTGTCCTCAGGGCCGCTCCTCGAAGACCCGCCTCGGCCGCTGCCGCTGCCGCCGCCGCCGCAGCGCACGTGGCCGCCGCTCCGACGTCTCCGCGATCCGCTTCCCAGCGCGCGAGGGCGAGCGGGCCGGCGGGGCGGGCAGCACGGGCGGGGGCAGGGAGGGGTGTGCGTGTGTGGGATGTGTGTGCCGGAGGGGGCAGGAGGGAGGCGAGCGGCTGCGAGGCGCCGCGCGCGCGCCCCGCGGCCCCTTCCCTCGCCGGCCACCCCGGCCCAACAGGGATCCGCGACACCTCCCTCCGCCCGCCCCCTCGGCATCCCGGCCTCTGGGAGCGGCGGCGCGCATGCGCAGCCCTCGGGCCGGCCCGGGCGCACCTTTTCTGCCTCCTGCCACATTGTGAGCGCTCCGCCGCCCAGATAACCGCCGGCTCCCCGCGCGCCACCCCCGCCCTTTCCCACTCCGCCCACTCCCGGCGCCCAGGTAAAGGCGAGAGGTGCGCATGCGCGGCGCTCTCCGTGGGTCGGGGGGCGTGGTTGCTGAAAGGAAGCCAAAGCGAACAGTTTCGGGGGGTTGTAGCAGTGGCTACTGTGGGATTCCACAAAATAGGCGCGGGTTAGGATGGGGGAAGGTAAAGTGAAGAAAGGGGCCAAAGTAGAAAAGTGGGTCGATGTGAGATTTGGAAGTAAAAGAGACTTTGAATAAAAATTTAACGACTGCTGACCGCCTTGTTCCTGGAGGGCAGTGGGAGTGACAGGGGACAGAAATCAGCTTGGCAGCATGCAAGCAGTAGTGGTCATTCGCCATATGAATGGTACTGCTAAAAACTGGAACAGTTTCGAGATTGCCAGGGTGCTCAGAAAAACAGATTTAGAGCCTCGCCTGTCCTGTGGCCAGGAATAGGGAAGGGGATGTGTGTGCTTGAGACCTACAGCTGCTGCGGTAAAGGAAGCCTCCATTGTATTACAGTATTATGACTAATTAGCTATTAATCATTAATATACTAAATGGTACTATTAGCTAACAAGGTAGCATTTATCCGAGTTCAGAGCCAAGAGAGAGTGTCCGTAATTGAAAGTGTTTAGGGTACAGGGAGAGGAAATGTACCTGGCAAGGTGAAGGTCTGTGATGGAAAAGACCCAAGACAGCAACTCTGAGGTCAGAGTTCCCTTTCCCACCGTAAACCAAACTTCCCTGAACTTGTCCAAATCCTATCTTAAGTGGAACTCCTTCCATTATTAAAAGCACACTTAAGTAATGTTCTTGCACTAAGGCTGACCCCAATAGCACATAAACATTTTCTTTTTCTTTTTTTTTTCTTTCTTATTTGAGACAGGGTCTCACTCTGTCACCGAGGCTGGAGCGCAGTAGCATGATCAGGGCTCACTGCAGCCTCCTCCTCCCACGCTCACATGAGCCTCCCATCTCAGCCTCTGGAGTAGCTGGGACTACAGAAGTGTGCTGCCTCACCTGGATAATTTTTAAATTTTTGTAGAGACAAGGTCTCCCTATGTTCCCCAGGTTGGTCTCAAACTCTTGGGCTCAAGCAATCCTCCCACGCCAGCCTCCCAAAGTAATGGGATTACAGGTGTGAACCACCATACCTAGCTGACATTTTCAATACACATGCAGCTACTTTTCCCTAAAATAGCACTGCTGTGATTTGAATGTGTCCCCCAAAGTTGACATGTCGGAAACTTAATAATCCCAATGCAAAAGTGTTGGAAGCTGGGGCCTAATAAGAGGTTATTAGGTCATGAGGGCTCTGCCCTCATGAATGGATTAATATCATAAACAGTGGGTTAGTTATCTCCAGGCCAGGCGCAGTGGCTCATGCCTGTAATCCCAGCATTTGGGAGGCCAAGGCAGGTGGATCAGCCTGGCCAACATGGTGGAACCCATCTCTACTAAATATACAAAAAAAAAATTAGCTGGGTGTGGTGGCATGCACCTGTTATTCTAGCTACTCAGGAGGCTGAGGCATGAGAATCGCTTGAACCTGGAAGGCGGAGGTTGCAGTGAGCTGAGATCGCGCCATTGCACTCCAGCCTGGGTGACAGAGTGAGGGTCTGTCTCAAAAAATAATAATTAATTAATTAATTTAAAAAATAAACAGTGGGTTAGTTATCTCAAAAGTGGGCCTGTTATAAAATCAAGTTTGGACCCCTTTGCTCTGTTGCTCTCTCATGCACTCTTTTTGCCTTCCTGCCTTCTGCTAGGGGATGATGCGTCAAGAAGACCCACACCAGATGAGGGTACCTTGATATTGGATTTCCCAGCCTCCAGAACTGTAAGAAATAAATTTCTATTCTTTTTAAATTACCCAGTCTGTGGTATTCTGTTACAGCAACACAAAGTAGACTCCAACAAGCACCCCACTCCCGTGACCCAAAATCCTGCAAGGAGTAAGATGACCTGAGTCTGGGACAAGGTTAGGGAAAAGATTGAAACTTTCTAAGCAAAGGGGTCCAAGAGCTGACTCTGTCCTTGACCCCTTCCCAGAACAGATGCTTGACTTTTATTACATTTGGTCTCTGGACTCCAGGGATAATTTTGGCAACTTTGGGTCATGTTTTTCAATAATGAGTTTTTTTCAGTGAATAAACACTAAAAACAATACCATATTTCAGCAGGTAGAGAGAAAATCTTCAGGTCGAACAGGAGGAAATAAGCAGAAGTATTAAAAGGAGAGATAGATTCAATGTGAGAAAGAACATGGTATCCCTAGGGGCTGGTGAACCTGGGACATCTCAGTGAGATCGATGTCTCGCTTTGCCTTCTTAGACATTTGATCCATTCCCCACCCTCTGCTAGTCAGAGCTATCCAGCTTGGAATAGGGGTGTGCAGAGTGATGGCTAATGAATAAGGTGACTTTCCCAGTGTTTGTGACTCTTCAACTCTCTGAAGGGTTCCTAGTAACTAGGTATGGTTTTTGCAGGGAGGTTATGTCCATTATCTCTTTTCTTTTCTTTCTTTCTTTCTTTTTTTTTTTTTTTTTTTTTTTTTTTTTTTTTTTTTTGATGAAGTCTTGCTCTTGTTGTCCAGGCTGGAGTGGCGCTATCTCAGCTCACTGAAACCTCTGCCTCCTGGGTTCAAGCGATTCTCCTGCCTCAGGCTCCTGAGTAGCTGAGATTATAGATGTGCACCACCATGCCGAGCTAATTTTTGTATTTTTAGCACAGACGGGGTTTCACCATGTTGGCCAGGCTGGTCTTGAACTCCTGACCTCAGGCAATCCACCCGCATCAGCCTCCCAAAGTGCTGGGGTTACAGGCATGAGCCACCACGTCCGGACTTATGTCCATTATCTTATCAGACCTTCCAACAACCCTGCAAGGCAGACAGGACAGGTATTATTCCCAATGAAGGAAATTCAGGCCAAGGAATGTTTAATGGCTCAAGCAAAGTCATCCAGCTCAGTAAACAGTGGAGCAGAGCCAAAGCAGGCCCCAGCCTCCCTGACTCCCAGCCTGCTGGTCTTTCAGAGGCTTTGACAGGCCCACTCTGGGAATCTGCCATTTATTCCCATGGAGTGAAAACAGGTGCCCTTAGCATGTGATGGAGAATAATTCTAACATTTAGTTCTCCTTCTCCATCTCCTTTATTCAATGTTTTTTCCTTTTTCTTCTTTCTTTCTCTCCCCAGAAACCTGGGACTTGCCTCTGTGATCTGGTGCTTTGGAGGGCCTTGGGCCTCAGGGCTAGCAAGGTCCCTTTCTGGAGATTTCAGTTCCTCTGCCCGCCCTCCTTTACCTCCTTCTCCTCACACATCTGTCCCAGATAGAGGGTGAGGGCTGCCAACCAATGTTACCACTTGACAGACCACAAGAGGGCTAGTTCCAGTGCCTCCCTTGTTCAGCTGCTGACACTGCAGCTTGGCAGTCATTGAAGGCAACATTTAACTCCCACATCTGACCTGATTGGAAGATCAGGCTTCTGTCATCCTGGTTTCCTGGCCTTGGATAGTTCTTCACTAACTTTTAAAGCAGTGGGCAGAAAGCAGCAGAACCCTGTTTTTTCTTTTTTGGGTTTTTTTGTTTTGTTTTGTTTTTTGAGATAGGGTCTCCCTCTGTCACCCATGCTGGAGTGCAGAGGCACCGTCATAACTCACTACAGCCTCGACCTCCTGGGCTCAAGCAATCTTCCCACCTCAGCCTCCTGAGTAGCTGGGGACCACAGGTGCTTGCCACTGCACGTAACTAATTTTTGTATTTTTTTGTAGAGATGGGGTTTTGCCATTTTGCCCATGCTGGTTTTGAACTCCAGAACTCAAGCAATCCACTGGCCTCAGCCTCCCAAAGTGCTGGGATTATAGGTGTGAGCCACTGAGCCTGGCCAGAACCTGTTTTTTTGTTTTGTTTTTGTTTTGTTTTTGTTTTGTTTTGTTTTGAGGCGGAGTTTTGCTCTTGCTGCCCAGGCTGGAGTGCAATGGCATGATCTTAGCTCACTGCAACCTCTGTCTCCTGGGTTCAAGTGATTCTCCTGCCTCAGCCTCCCAACCAGCTGGGATTACAGGCATGCGCCACCACGCCTGGCTAATTTTGTATTTTTAGTAGAGACGGGGTTTCACCATGTAGGTCAGGCTGGTCTTGAACTCCCAACCTCAGGTGATCCGCCCGCTTCGGCCTCCCCAAGTGCTGGGATTACAGACATGAGCCACCACGCCCAGCCCAGAACCTGTTTTTTAATTTAAAATTCTTATTTAAAAGTTCTGTACATTTTGAGAATCCTTTTTTTTTTTTTTTTTTTTTTGAGACGGAGTCTCGCTGTGTCA
>NW_016815820.1:1972314-1977780 GCF_001698545.2 Rhinopithecus bieti | reverse complement strand
TGGACAGATCACTTGAGGTCAGGAGTTCGAGACCAGCCTGGCCAACATGATGAAACCTGTCTCTACTAAAAATACAAAAAATTAGCCAGCATGGTGGCAGGCGCCTGTAGTCCCAGCTACTCAGGAGGCTTTGGCAGGAGAATCAATTGAACCTGGGAGGTGGAGGTTGCAGTGAGCTGAGATTGCGCCACTGCACTCCATCCTGGGCGAGAGAGTGAGACTCCATCTCAAAACAAACAAACAAACAAAAAGCCCACAAAAAATGCATTTTATAGTGTTAAAAAAACATATTTATGTGGCAATTTCTACACATCTTTCTTCTGCATTGCTTCATTTAATCCTCTCAATCCTGAGAAGGAAGAAGGACAGAAAATGTTGTTCCCACTGTTTTCCACTGTTTGGTTTTGGTTTGTTTCCTTTCTTTTTTTTTTCTTTGAGACAGGGTCTTGCTCTGTCACTCAAGCTGGAATGCAGTGGCATGATCATAGCTCACTGTAGCCTTGACCTCTTGGGCTCAGGTGATCCCACCTCAGCCTCCCAAGTAGCTGGGACTACGGGCACATACCACCATGTCTGGCTAATTCTTTTTATTTTTAGTATAGGTCTAAAATAGAGGTCTCACTATGTGACCAGGCTGGTCTCCAACTCCTGAGCAGAAGCTATCCTCCTGCCTCAGCCTCCCAAAGTGCTGGGAGATCTGGCCCCTGTTTTGTTTTGTTTTTTAATGAGATGGGATCTCATTCTGTTGCCCAGACTGGAGTCCTGTGACACGATCACAGCTCACTGCAGCCTCGACCTCCCCAGGCTCAGGTGATCCTCCCACTTCAATTTTTTTTTTTGTATTTTAGTAGAGACAGAGTTTTGCCATGTTGCCCAAGCTGGTCTCGAATTCCTGGGCTCAAGGGATCTGCCTGCCTCAGCCTCCCAAAGTGCTAGGATTACAGGCAGGAGTGAGCCACTGTACCTGGCCCCTTGCTGTGTTTTGTTTTGTTTTTAACAGCAAATAAAAATGCAGTCTGGATTTTAAGGGCCACGCAGCAAGAACTAAAACGTGGGTCTCCAAGGTCCAAGTCCAACACTTCTCTATGACACCCTACTGCAGCCCTTTGCTGGATACCATACAAAGCAAACTGAGCAGATGTGGTCTCTGCCCTCTGAAAGTTTGGACTCAAATGGACAGCCACGACTCTGGCAAACATAAAAGGACAAAGTGATTTAGTGTCAACTCACATATGCAATAAATAACTGAGTTAAATAGATAAGGAAAGGCATGTTTACCTGGTCAACTGATATTTTTTAAATTCCAGTTGAGTAGAGAGCAATGTTAATAAGACTAAGGTTTTGGGCCAGTCCCATTTCTGCCTACTTGCTTTGCACCTGGAAAAATATTTGTAACTGCATGCAAACTCTTTCCCCTCCTCGTCTTCAACAATCTATAAACTTTCCCTGAGCAGCTACCAAGTGTAACACAAAGTGGGAATGAAGGACCATTAAGAAATCATCTCTGTGCCGTGCGCGGTGGCTCATGCCTATAATTCCAGCACTTTGGGAGGCCAAGGTGGGTGGATCACCTGAGCTCGAAAGTTCGAGGCCCTGCTCAACATGGTGAAACCCCCGTCTCTACAAAAAATACAAAAAACAAAACAAAACAAAGCAAAAAACTAGCTGGGTGTGGTGGCATGCACCTGTAGTCCCAGCTCCTCAGGAGGCTGAGGCAGAAGAATCGCTTGAACCCAGGAGGCAGAGGTTGCAGTGAGCTGAGATTACGCTATTGCACTCCAGCCTTGGAAACAAAAGCGAAACTCCATGTAAAAAAAAAAAAAAATCATCTGTGCCCTCGAGCAACATCTTTAACCATTTGCCTAATTCAAACCACTGGGATGAAAATGTATATTCTGTATATACCATCTCTACTGCTGGAAAAAAGGACACGTCAACTCAATACCCATCCTATTTTTAGAGGGCCTGAGATTCATCCTTATCCATGCAGGACAGTCGGGTAGGACAATGAAGAGGTGGACTTCTGAATTTTAGAGAAATTGGTCTTATCCTAGAGAAGTGAGGCCACCACCCACCTGCAATAGCTTCGCTTCCTGGATCCCTAAGCAAAGGTAGAAGGGAACCCTGGGGTTAGGTATTGTGGGCAAAGACCAGCAGCCAGAGAATTCTCTGTCCTCCTATCTCAGAGCAGACTGTTGCAGCCCTCAATTCATCCTTTGGGGGTTCTGCCTCAGGCTGTGTCTCCAGTAGAGTGATCTAAGGTTCTAAGGCAGCGAGGCCCGAATGGTGTTTGAGTCTTTAAAGAGACTCACAAATCCTTTTAAGCAGCAAGCTTAATTGTTGTCTGTAATTGATGTGACATATGCTCCAGAGGCACGCACTGAGGTTCAATTGAGATGGTTTTTTTAAAAAATTGGAATTAATTAATTAAAGAAGGCAGCTGCACGGGCCTGGTAGTTAGTGCCAAGCTCTGTAACCCTAAACCAGCCAACCAACCCAACTGGCCTCACCACCTGAGGAACAATCCCTGCAGCTCTCATGGAGATGAGATGGGATGGAAGTGCTGGGAAACAGTGCAGGGAAGAGGGGCTTGCAAGGGGGAACGGCGGGGCTCAAGGGACCCACTCTTCACTTTCATGATCCCCCAAAGACTTAGCTCGTGAGAACTGTCTGGGGGGAGTAGGTAACTGGGGAAAGGGGATGGGAAATTCAAATGGAAGTATGTGTGGGGCAGGTGAGATTTTGGGGGAGGGGAAGGCATGGGGCTGGAATGGGAGGGGAAGGGGTTGGCAGGTGTGAGAACGATATAGCAGCTCAGGTAGGGAATGGCAGGATCCGGGGGTGGAGAGACCTATGGGCGGAGCTCAGAGGAGGTGGAGCCTGGGTGTGGGGGCGGTAACATGGTGCCTGAGGCCTCAGCACTCAGAGGAAGTGTTAATTAAACCCCTTATGTGAGGTCGTTAACAAAGCTGTGGCAGCTTTTCCTAGGAGTTGGGTTAATAACAACAATAATAACAATTAACGATAATGAGACCTTATCTGGAGAAAGTTGTTCCTAGAGATTATAGGCATTAACTCATTAATTCCTCTGGCCCCTGAGGGCCACCTTTTCCTAAAAAGTAAATGATACAAGCAGACACAGACAATCCTTGTGCACCTGAGGACTGAACTGGTGTCATGTGGCCAGTCCACTAGGCCTGCTGCCCTTGGCTGGCTGGGTTAGTTCATTTACACAGGAGTAACATCCGGAGTTCCATTAGGGCATCATAAACTGTTTTAATTTTTTGCATTATCTAAAGTCTCTGAAACGATGCTTAAATGAAATGAGTGCAGAAATCGCCACCTACACAAGTTGTGTAGATACCTACACAACTTTGATGTTGAAAACTCGGCCAGGAGTGGTAGCTCATCCCTATAATCTCAGCACTTTGGGAAGCCAAGGCGGATGGATCACTTGAGGCCAGGAGTTCGAGATCAGCCTGGTCAACATGATGAAACCCTGTCTCTACTAAAAATACAAAAATTAGCCAGGTGTGGTGGTTCATGCCTGTAGTCCCAGCTACTCGGGAGGCGGAGGCATGAGAATCGAGAATCGCTTGGACCTGGAAGGTGGCGATTGCAGTGAGCCGAGATCGCGCCACTGCACTCTAGCCTGGGTGACAGAGCGAGTCTCTGTCAAAAAAAGAAAAAAAGAAAGAAAAGAAAAGAAAAAAGAAGGAAGGAAGGAAGGAAGCTCAACTCAAGCCCCACCTGAGAGCACCAGCCTGAACAATATGCTGCTGTGAAGAATGGCCTGGAAATGCCCCGGATACTGCATGGCGAGGCCCTCATTGGCTGCGCCTCCGCTAGAGACGGAGCAAGACTTCAGGCATCTGCCCTGGCGGACCAAGAAGGGAAATTTAGAGCAAAGGCTTGAGGGGAGTAAAAAAACGAGTTTTCTTAGATTAGGGGAATCACATGGGATAGAGGTTGCTCCAAAAGCCTTGAGCAAACCTTAGTGCCAATAGTGCCTGGCCTTGCAGAGTTAAACATAGTAGCGATGACTACAAATTATTATATATGTGCCAATCCAAAGACAGACTTTGTATTCACATCTGGTAGATGGTAAAGTCATCATCATTATTCCAGTCAAATATCAAAGGCAGCAATATACACTATGCATTGTATAGTACCTTTATTTATTTTTTATTTTATTTTAGACAGAGTCTTGCTCTGTCACTCAGGCTGGAGTACAGTGGCGCAATCACGGTTCACTGCAGCCTCGACCTCCCAGCTCAAGTGATCCTCCTGCTGTAGCCTCCTGAGTAGCTGGGACTACAGGCTTGTGCCACCATGTCCGGGTAATTTTTAAATTTTCTTTTCTCTTTCTCTCTCTGTTTTTCTGTCTCTCTCTTTTTTCTTTCTGAGACAGAGACTTGCTCTGTCACCCAGGCTGGAGTACAGTGTTGTGATCTCGGCTCACTGCAACCTCCGTCTCCCAGATTCAAGCAATTCTCCTGCCTTAGCCTGCCGAGTAGCTGGGACTACAGGCATTCACCATGGCGACCAGCTAAATTTCATTTTGTTTTTTTTTTTTAGTAGAGTTGGGGTTTCACCATGTTGGCCAGGTTAGTCTTGAACTCCTGACCTCAAGTGAATTTTTAAATTTTCTGTAGGAATGGCGGTCTCACTATGTTCCCCAGGCTGGTCTTGAACTCCTGGGCTCAAGCAATTCTCCCACCTTGGCTTCCCAAAGTGTTGGGATTACAGGCATGAGACCCTGCACCTGGGCAACACCTTTTTTTAAACAACAATGAAAACAAAACCTTAATGTACTTAAACAGAATGGGTCTCCTGGTGGTCCTTAGGTCATGGGGCGGGGGCATGATGCTGTCCATTAATGAAAGGGCAGGTGAGATCTAGAGCAGGAGCTAAGCCTATCTGAATCTCAGAGCTGGGCAGCAGAAGAATCTATGTTACGAAATAGGAGGGACCGGTCTCCACTCTTCTGACCTTAGGCCCCTCCCCTATTCCTTTAGAATCATAGCCTTTCTTCTCTTACCTATATTACTACAAAGTCATCTGTAAGAAGGTACTGGAACTTTCAGGGCTTGAATAACAATCTGCCTTATAGGTTGCATCAGAGAACATACAGTAAAGTATTATTTGGTGAAGTTAGGGAGTGGAGTGTTCTCGTTAATCAAATAATCTGGTTAACAAAGTAGCGCTCAACATTTAGTAATATTTGGGATATACTTATATAGGTTGAATATCCCTAACAAAATAATCTGAAATCCAAAACACTTCTGGTTCCAACCATTTGGATAAGGGATACTCAGCCTGTACTAAAATTATTTGCTGTTTATCTGAAATTCAGATTTAACAAGGTGTTGGCCGGGCGCGGTGGCTCAAGCCTGTAATCCCAGCACTTTGGGAGGCCGAGACGGGCGGATCACGAGGTCAGGAGATCGAGACCATCCTGGCGAA
>NW_016815820.1:1969537-1972152 GCF_001698545.2 Rhinopithecus bieti | reverse complement strand
AAAAAAAAAAAAAAAAAAAAAAAACCAAGGTGTTCTGTATTTTGTCTGCAAACCTTACTGATATAGTTTAGACGTCCTCTCCAAATCTCATGTTCAGCTATAATCCCCAGTATTGGAAGTGGAGCCTGATGGGAGGTATTGGGGTCATGGGAGCAGATCCCTCATGGCTTGGTGCTGTCTTCACCATAGTGAGTTCTCTCGATCCGGTTGTTTCAAAGTATGTGGCACCGCCCCCCCCCCACCCCTACCCCCATCACTCGCTGTCTTGCTCTTACTTTTGCCATGTGACAAGCCTGCTCTCACTTCACCTTCTACAATGAGTAAAAGCTCCCTGAGGCCTCCCTAGAAGAGGAGCAGATGCTGTTGCCTTGCTTCCTGTACAGCCTGCAGAACTGTGAACCAATTAAACTCTTTTCTTTATATGTTATCCAGTCTCAGGTATTTCTTTATAGCAATGTAAGAACAGCCTAATGTCTGGGCACAGTGGCTTATGCCTGCAATCCCAGCACTTTGGGAGGCTGAGGCAAATGGATTGCTTGAGCCCAGAAGTTCAAGACCAGTCTGGGCAACATGACAAGACCCCATCTCTAGAAAAAAAAAAAAAAAAAAAAAAAAGCCAGACCTGGTGGCATGCACCTGTAGTCTAAGCTACTTGGGAGGCTGAGGTGGAAGGATCCCTTGAGCCTGGGAGGTGGAGGTTGCAGTGAGCCAAGATTGTGCCACTGTACTCCAGCCTGGATGACAGAACGAGACTCTGTCTCAAAACCAAACCAAACCAAAAAAAAATAGAAAGAACAGCCTACGGCCCAGCACGGTGACTCATGCCTATAATCCCAGCACTCTGGGAGGCTGAGGTGGGTGGATCACCTGAGGTCAGGAGTTCAAGACCAGCCTGGTCAACATGGTGAAACCCTGTCTCTAAATACAAAAATATATACAAAAAAATGTAGCCAGGTATGGTGGCATACGCCTGCCTGTAATCCCAGCTACTTGGAAGGTTGAGGGCCGAGAATCGCTTGAACCCAGAAGGTGGAGATTGCAGTGAACCGAGATCATGGCACTGTCCTCCAGCCTGGGTAACAGAGAGACTCTGTCTCAAAAAATAATAATAATAAAATAATAAGAAAAAAATAAAAAAAGAACACCCTAGTACATTTTCTTGCAGGTCCATTGCTAGGAGAACCAGATCTACTCCTTGGGAGTTCTCCAGAGGAAATAATCAACAGGAGGGAGAAAGATATTCTGCTAGCTTCAGATTCATTAGTACTAGGAAATGGAGAGACAGGAGGTATAATGTATTAGGGAAGCAAGGGATCCAGCACCAGGTGCCCACTGACTCTGAGAAGCACTGGGTGCACGGGTAAGATGTTGCAAAGTCTGGCTGGGCGCAGTGGCTCACGCCTGTAATCCCAGCACTTTGGGAGGCTGAGGCGGGCAGATCACGAGGTCAGGAGATGGAGACCATCCTGGCTAACACGGTGAAACCCCTTCTCCACTAAAAACACAAAAATTAGCTGGGTGTGGTGGCGGGCACCTGGAGTCCCAGCTACTTGGGAGGCTAAGGCAGGAGAATGGCGTGAACCCAGGAGGCGGAGCTTGCAGTGAGCGGAGATTGCACCACTGCACTCCAACCTGGGGGCAACAGAGCAAGACTCTGTCTCAAAAAAAAAAAAAAAAAAAAAGGAAAGAAAAGAAAAAAGATGTTGCAAAGTCTTTGACTGGCCTCCATGTCAAATTAAACAGTTCTTTTAGAGACCTCAGAAAAGAAAGCCTAAAACAAAATATCATCTACTCTTTAATGTTATCCAACACCTAGACAGAATCCCACCAAAAAGTGAGAACAGATGGGCAGCTTCTAGACCTCATTTATCTATGCCAACAGAGAGGAAGCAGGGTCTGAGCACAGTGCTCATGCCTGTAATCCTACCACTTTGGAAGGCTGAGGCAGGAAGATTGCTTGAGTCCAGGAGTTTGAGAACAGCCTGGGCAACATAGCAAGACCCCATCCCTAAAAAAAAAAAAAAAGGCCAGCATGGTAGTACACACCTGTAGTACCAGCTAGTCAGGAGGGTGAGGTGGGAAGATCACCTGAGCCTGGGAGATGGAGGCTGTAGTGAGCTGTGATCACACCACTGCACTCTAGCATGGGTGACAAAGTGAGACTCCATCTTTTTTTTTTTTTAATTATACTTTAAGTTCTAGGGTACATGTGCACAATGTGCAGGTTTGTTACATATGTATACATGTGCCATGTTGGTGTGCTGCACCCATTAACTCATCATTTACATTAGGTGTATCTCCTAATGCTATCCCTCCCCACTCCTCCATCCCCACAATAGGCCCTGATGTGTGATGATCCCCTTCCTGTGTCCAACTGATCTCATTGTTCAATTCCCACCTATGAGTGAGAACATGCAGTGTTTGGTTTTCTATTCTTGCGATAGTTTGCTGAGAATGATGGTTTCCAGCTGCATCCATGTCCCTACAAAGGACACGAACTCATCCTTTTTTATGGCTGCATAGTATTCCATGGTGTATATGTGCCACATTTTCTTAATCCAGTCTGTCACTGATGGACATTTGGGTTGATTCCAAGTCTTTGCTATTGTGAATAG
>NW_016815820.1:1961446-1966646 GCF_001698545.2 Rhinopithecus bieti | reverse complement strand
CTTTCCCAATTTCTTGTTTTTGTCAGGTTTGTCAAAGATCAGATGGCTGTAGATGTGTGTATTATTTCTGAGGGCTCTTTGTTTTTTTTCTTGAGACAGTTTTTTTTTGGTTTTTGAGACAGTTTCGCTCTTGTTGCCTAGGCTGGAGTGCAATGGTGCGATCTCAGCTCACTGCAACCTCCACCTCCCAGGTTCAAGCAATTCTCCTGTCTCAGCCTCCCAAGTAGCTGGGATTACAGGTGCCCACCACCACACCCAGGTAATTTTTTGTATTTTCACCATGTTGATCAGGGTGGTCTCAAACTCCTGACCTCAGGTGATCCACCTGCTTCCCAAAGTGCTGAGATTACCACCGTGAGCAGAACAAAGGCCCCCCAAGGATGTCCATATCCTAATCTCTGGAACCTGTGAATATGTCACTTTACATGACAAAAGGGACTTTGCAGATGTGATTAAAGATCTTGAGATGCAGAAATTATCCTGGATTATCTGATGGGACCAGTGTAACCACAAGAGTCCTTAGAAGAGGGAGGCAGGAGCTTCAGAGTGTGTGACTATGGAAGCAGAGATTAGAGTGATGTGACTGCTGACTTTGAAAGTGGGAGAAGGACAGGAGTCAAGAAATGCGAGCAGCCCTAGAAGGAACACAACCCTGCTGACAGGTTGACTTAAGTCCAGAACTGTAAGGCAATGGATTTGGGTTGTTTTAAGCCACTACATTTATAGTAGTTTATTATAGCAGCTGTAGGAAATAAATTTGGTTCCCCATTGTTTACAGGGAAGTCTGAACTGCTTTGCAAGGCACTCGAGGGCCTCATGCTATCTGGCCCTTGCCTACCCGCCTGGCCAGCCTGGTCTCTCCACTCACTCCCCCGGGGTTTGCATATGGAACTTCTCTAGCATCCTTAATAGGCCATGCTGTTTCTTACATCGATGCCCTTGCCTGTGCTGTTTCTTCCACCTGGAACACCCTCTCCTTATTTATCATCCTTTACATCTCGGCTCAAACAGTACCTCCTCTGTGAGGCCTTTCCTATTTCCCCCAAAGGGACTTAGGCCTCCTTTTCCTGTGCCTCCGCTGTGTTTTACATCCACTCCATTTAAAGCAGCTCCTGTACTTTAAGGAGCTATTCATTTGCTCACTGGACTGTAAGCTACGTGAGGGGATAGGACCTCCCTTTTCACCTTTGGTCTCCCTTAGCACCTGGCATGGTCCTCAGCTCATCAAATAAAGGTCCCCAGGGACAAGAGTTCTTACCCTGCCTACCAGGATGCCCTGGACTGGAATATGCAACCCCTCCATCTCCACCTCTCCATCAGTAACATGCATTAGGTCAGCCATCCCTTCTCTTCTCCAGTAAGAGATAGGGACAAAGGAAATCAGAGATGGAAGTGCTTTGGGTTCAAAAAAGAAAAAGGTGCTTATAAAAGTTTTCTAATCTTTTATTTTCTCAAAAGAAAATTTTTGAGACAGGGTCTCCCTCTGTTGCCCTGGCTGGAGCGCAGTGGCACAATTTCAGCTCATTGCAACCCCTCCCTCCCAGGTTCAAGCGATTCTTGTGCCTCAGCCACCCGAAATACCATGCCTGGCTAAGTTTTGTATTTTTAGTAGAGACAGCGTTTCACCATGTTGGCGAGGCTGGTCTTGAGCTCCTGACCTCAAGTAGTCTGCCCACCTCAGCCTCCCAAAGTGCTGGGATTACAGGTGTGAGCCACCATGCCTGGCCAAAGTTTTGTAATATTCCCTTCCCTTCCCTCTCCCTCCTTTCCTATAATGTTTCCTCTCCAAGTATCAATCCCTTTGGGAAATGGATCTAGAGACAAGCTTCATGAAGACAGAAATTGTGCCTGCTTTGTACCCCATTGTATCCCCAGCATCTAGCACTGTTCTTTGCTCTCAGGTGGATTCTC
Source organism: Rhinopithecus bieti (assembly GCF_001698545.2). NCBI lineage: Eukaryota > Metazoa > Chordata > Mammalia > Primates > Cercopithecidae > Rhinopithecus > Rhinopithecus bieti. The sequence continues at coordinate 1,964,735 of NW_016815820.1, read as the reverse complement.
TGGTGTTAGTTGGTAAAGATCTTAGAGGAGGCTTTCTCGCATTCTTTTTGAGACAGGGTCTTGTTGTGTCGCCCAGGCTGGAGTGCAGTGGTGCGATCATGGCTCACTGCAACCTTGACCCTTGACCTCCTGGGCTCAAGTGATCCTCCTACCTCAGCCTCCCAACTAGCTGGGACCACAGACACACACCACAATGCACAGCTTTTTTTTTTTTTTAATTCTTTATAGAGATGGGGTCCCACTATGTTGCCCAGGCTGGTTTTGAACCCCTGGGAGATCAAGTAATCCGCCCACTTTGGCCTCACAAAGCATTGGGATTACAGGCATGCGCCACCGTGCCCAGACATCTCACAATCTTTAGTTTCATAGTTTCATCTCTCTAAGATGCTTACTGATGTTGGATATCATCTTGAATGAAGGTTTCCTCACAGTCACTACATTCAAGTAACCGAGTTCCATGGTATTGAGTAAAGTGTGCCTTCCAAGCCTCCGAATTCCCCGAGGGCTCTCCCACGACATAGCCAGACACAAGGTTCCTTTCCAGTAGGAATTCTCTGATGTTGTAGAATATGATTACTCCACTCAAATAAAAGCTTATGCACACTTATTACACTTAAATGTTTTCTCCAGTATGAATTCTCTGATGTTTAATGAGAAGCAAAAGGCAAGTGAAGTTCTCAATAAAGGCCTGTTACACACCCAGCCCTGTGCTCAGTGTTCTGAGGGACTCCCAGATGGAAGACCTGGGCTCTGCCCTCCAGACATTTACAACCTGGTTGGGGAGACAAGACTCATGTAGTGCGTTACACAGCCAGAGAACGTGAGACATTATGTAATCATATCAAGCCACGTCGTTTAGTGAAATTAAATGGGAATTGGGAGAAATGAGAGTTCAGCCAGAGCTTATCTGGATGGGGAAGGGGGCATAAAGGACTTTAGACTTTAGCTGAAAGGATGGTAAGATTGCGTCTGGAAGATAAAAGGGGAAGCGTGTTCCAGGCTATGGACTCCAGCAAGTACAAAGACATTCTCCTGCGGGGACTCACTGTTTTAGACTCTGAGGGAAAGCAAGAAAGTGAGAGGAAAAGAAGAGAGGGAGGGAGGAAAGAAAAAAGGAAGGAAGGGAGAGAGGAAAGGATTTGCCCTTTGATTTAGGAAACTTCCACAAACTTTGTGCAGCAGCCTTTGAAAATTTTATTTCTCAGCTGGCCGCCATGGCTCACGCCTGTAATCCCAGCACTTTGGGAGGCCAAGGGGGGGCAGATCACATGAGGTCAGGAGTTCAAGACCAGCCTGACCAACATGGAGAAACCCCATCTCTACTAAGTACAAAAAAATTAGCTGGGTATAGTGGCATGAGCCTGTAGTCCCAGCTACTTGGGAGGCTGAGGCAGGAGAATAGCTCGAACCCGGGAGGCAGAGGTTGCAGTGAGCTGAGATTGCACTGCTGCACTCCAGCCTGGGTGACAGAGCAATACTCCATCTCAAAAAAAAAAAAAAAAAAGAAAAGAAAATTTCTTTCTCCAATGCCTTTCTCCCTTCCGTAATCAAGTCACGTTCACTTTTCCCAGACACACCTAAAAAGGAATGCTTTACCGCTGTGCTGCGTATGTACATCCTCCCTCTGCCTCAGCCTTCTTGGAATCCATTCCAGTTCCATGACCAGGAATGTTACCCTCAGCCCAATGTGCCTTGGTGTCAAAGGCACCAAGTGGGGAGAAAACCCACTCAGGAGAGGGCCCTCGGAGAGCACCCAAGCATGCCCAAACCCTGTGTCTTCTTCTTTTCCCTATCGCATCCTCTAAAAATTGTCCACAGGGGATGTTGACAGTTATAGTGAGGGTCATCAAATCCAATGGCTTTTTACTTATATCAGTTTTGTAGGAGTTTTTATGGAGCATTCAGAGTGGAGAATACTTTATAACTTTTCCTTGTTTTCTCCATTCTTCAGAGGGTAGCAGACAAGCAAGAGGGTGGAACTTGCAGCATCTCATCTTGGTGAGACAGTTGGAAGACTTTTCTGCCAATTATAGTGGTTAAACACTGACTCAGCATCAAACAACTGTATGAGGGGTCAGAGCTTTCATTCGTGGACAAGTCTCAAAAACATGGGAGCACTACCTGTCATGGGCAATTTAGTCAGAACAGAAGAGAATAGATCACACCCAACAAGATAGAAAAAGCTGCTTTCTGGAGAGGGTGGGAGCTAATATTTCCTAACATGGTGAAATTGTGAAGTGCTTTTTGCAGCCCTTCATAATTTCATCATCCAAAGGGTTTGCTTTTGGAATTCTAGACATTTAATTCTGGCCCTGCTTCCCGTGTCACTTCCAGAGGACACTGAATTTGGGAAGAGGGAGACTTCACCAATGGTGGGAAGAACAGATTGGGGTTGGCGCCCTTTTAGGCTTGCCATGTGAACATCCTCCTGGAACAGTCTCCATTCTCTCCCAGCAGGGCACACTCTGCTCTGTGAAGAACCCAGGCAGGAAAAAAAAATCTATGAGGCCACAGTGGAAATGCAGCTCAGCAGGACTGTCAGGGACTCCAAAATTGTCCCATCTGACAACTCATCACATTCTATTTTGTTATTTTGTTATTTATTTATTTTGAGATGGAGTCTCACTATGTCGCCCAGGCTGGAGTGCAGTGGCGTGATGTAGCCTCGCCACACCCTCCACCTCCCAGATTCAAGCAATTCTCTTGCCTCAGCCTCCTGAGTAACTGGGACTACAGGCATGCGCCACCACACCCAGCTAATTTTTGTTATTTTTAGTAGAGATGGGATTTGGCCATGTTGCGCAGGCTGATCTCAAACTTCTGACTTCAGGTGATCCACCCTCCATCCTCGGCCTCCCAAAGTGCTGGGATTACAGGCATGAGCCACTGCACCCAGCCAGCACATTCTATTTTCATCATTAGTGCCTGTCCTTCCTGCTAGCTCATGGGCTCCCCCAGAGCAGGCATGTTTGCCCTGGTCACCATCAAAACTGTCTTAGTACCTGTCACGGTGCCTGGCACATAGTAGTTATTCAGTAAATGTTTGTTGAATAAATCAACCATAAACATCAAAATGATTCCCTTAAAAAGGTCTTCATTCTTGTTCAGATGTAGAGTTACATTACAAACACTGTGTGCTGGGGACAGGAAGGGACACTGTTAGGTAATAATAAGTGCTTGAAACATGTGGGAGGGCCCTGGAAAATAGCCCAAAAAATTCAAATTGTATCTAATAAGCAAGAGGGAGCCACTGCAGGTTCTTTTTTTTTTTTTTTTTTTTTTTTTTTTT
>NW_016815820.1:1870189-1961067 GCF_001698545.2 Rhinopithecus bieti | reverse complement strand
GTTTTTTGTATTTTTTTAGTAGAGACAAGGCTTGACCGTGTTCGCCAGGATGGTCTCGATCTCCTGACCTCGTGATCCGCCCGTCTCGGCCTCCCAAAGTGCTGGGATTACAGGCTTGAGCCACCGCGCCCGGCCACTGCAGGTTCTTCAGGTCACCAGTAGGCAAGCGGGTGGTGGCTTTACAGGCTGAAAGGTGTATTTGATCTGGAAGACAGTAGGATTACAAACAGTGAGTCTTGGAGTAGCCTGATCACAGTGGCAAGCTCAAGAGACAATTTTATGGCTGAGAGTTGAATGTTTCAGCTGGGTGGGTGTCAAGAAACCAGCAAGAGGCCAGGCGTGGTGGCTCACGCCTGTAATCTCAACACTTAGGGAGGCCGAGACAGAGGATCCCTTAAGCCCAGGAGTTTGAGACCAGCCTGGGCAGCATAAGGAAACCCTGTCTCTACAAAAATAAAAACATAATAAATTAGCCAAGTGTGGGGGCATGTGCCTGTGCTTCTAGCTCCTCCAGAGGCTGAGGTGGGGAGGATCACTTGAGTCTGGGAGGTTGAGGCTTCAGTGAGCTGTGATCATGCTGTTGCACTCCAGCCTGGGTGAGAGAGTGAGACCCTGTCTCAAAAAACAAACAAAAAAACAAACAAGAAACCCAGCAAGAATTCTGGTGAGCACTGTTCCCGTGTGATCTCAGAGAGCTGATAGGCAATCTGATGGCAGAGGCAGGGGTCAGTGCAGTCATGGCCAAAAATGGCCAGGGAGGAAGAAGATGCCTTGGGGCTCAGCCCAGGAGTCTGGTGTTGGATGGTGTGGAGAGTAGAAGTGAAGTCAAAGTAAGGTCTGTCTTTCTTCAGAGGGAGCCTCCTAAAGGCAGAGGACATGTCTTATCCATCTACACCCACAGCTCCAAGCAGAGCTCCTTGCACAGAGCAGCTGCTTAATAAATTGACACACGAATGCTTGGCTGCCTGGCTGGCTCTGGGAGGCATGGATGATGCCAGAGCTTGGGGAGACCACTGAAGCAGTGTTTATCGTCCTTTCTCCTCCAACTTCCTCAGTCTACCCTTCTGTGTTGTCCCACCTCTCCTTGAAGCCAGAAGATGTCCCCAAAGGTTGCTACTGTCTACATGGACAGCAGGTACTGAGGAAGGAAACTGGGTCTCCACCTGCAGCTTGTAACTCCATCCTCCTCGGGGTACCCACTGTCTGGCAGGACCCAGGGTTTTGTAGAATATTCCACTTACTTGCACCTACTCCTCAGAGTGTCACTCACATTCCCTTCTAGTCTCTTTCCCTTTCATCTCATCTCAGCAGGCAAGGACATGCCACCACTGGAAGCCTGGCATTAGCAAATGTGCACACAGCACACACATACACACCTTTCCCTGTCTCTGAGCCATTGTCTGGCCCTCTGCCCCTGGGCCTGGCCCATCTTTATGAGATCCAGAGATCCAGGCTTTTCCTATCCCAGGATGCTGAATCTGGCCCCTGACGGGAGGGAGCTGGGCATTTTGCACGTCTGCAGTGTTGCCTTCCCTCAGGGGATTGGGGAAGATCCACCCATATGGCAGAACCTTCCAGAGAGACGCGAAACCAGGAGCCTGACCTCACGGTGCCCGCAGCGTCTGGCACAGAGGGTACCAGTTCTGCTGTCCTGGCTGCAGCCCAGTTCTCTCTTCTAGAATCCACACCTTCTTTGGCTCCCCTCCAGGCCAGTGAGATCTGCCCCAATGGAGGGAGGACAGGGATGGCCTAGTGAGTGGGAGGTGATGGGGCAGAGAAGAAATCTCTGCTACAGAAACGTGGTCAAATCATTCCCTGCCTCTGTGCCTCAGTTTCCCCTCGAGAAATTATTCCAGGGTTAGGAAGGAGCTCAGCCCTGGGAGAGAAACCCATAGTCATGCTGTGTTCTCTTGCAGCCAGGAGACGCTTGCCCCGCCCCGCCTCTTGCTAGTTGGTGATGCTGGCCTAACAAGGCAGGGTCCTGCAGGATGAAAGCTCGGAGAAGCCAAAACAGGAATAATAATGATAATAATCAGCTGCGGCGTCTCAACCATCCAGGAATGCAAGGCCCCACACCCTGTGTGCCTCACACCCCAGGACATCGCAAGGACTCCTCTCCCTTTATTTTATTGCAGTGATCCTACACTCTGCCATTCCCAGCCCAACCCATCTGGGTTCCCAAGAACTGCAGTCCAGCCACCGGCTCGTCCACCACCCAGGTTCCATGGGAAGATTCAGCTCCAAGACCTAAGCCAGCAGCAGGGTAAGACACCCAGCTACTTGGGAACTCGTGATCCAGGGCTTCTGGGAGAAGCAGTCTGCCCACCCCTGGCCTGGAGCACTTTCCCATAGACCCATCTGTGTCTGGTCAATGTGAGGGCCAGGCGCCTTGCTTGTGTCAATCCAAATCTGGATTCAAGTCCAGTCTGGGCCTTAAACTAATTCATCATAGGTCCCTGGACAGGTTCGGTTTCATTTTTTAACTTTTTTGGGTTCACTGCCTCTCCTGCCCAAAAGCTTTTCAAGGATCCCCATGGCTCAGTGAAGATAAACTCTGGATCTAGTGGTCTAGCACGTGGCCATTTGAAATCTGGTTCTAAGACACCTTTCCAAATTCACTCTTCTCCTTTACCTTTGAGATGCCAGCTGGAAGGAAGTACTCACCGTTGGTCATGCACATCCCATGCTTTTCCATTTGGGGATTTTGCTCCTTCTTTGGGAATGTCATTCCTTCCACCTCTACCTCTACCCGGCAAGACCCTCCTAGCCTTCAGCGCCCAGGCCAAAGGTCATCTCCTCCATGATTATGCCTGACCCTCATCCACCTTGGAACCTGGCTTCCTTTTCCTCAGACCATTTCAAGCCCCAGTACTCACATTGTGCTGTGGGCGTGTGCGTATCTTAATCATCAGCATCCTGATGTTTCGTTCGTCTCTGTATCTCCATGGTGGATAGTACAGCACCTTGCACACAGGGCATGGGATCAATACATAAGTTCTGGACTTGCATTGTGGAGAATCATCATCTCCACTCTATTAAATTGTCCCACAATTGTGCTTCAAAAAATAAAAATAATTATTTTAGGCCAGGTGTGATGGCTCACACCTGTAATCCCAGCATTTTGGGAGGCTGAGGCAGGAGGATTGCTTGAGCCCAGGAGTTTCAGACCAGCTTGGGCAACATAGTGGGACTCTATCTCTACAAAAAATAAAATTAGCTGGGCATGGTTGCACATGCCTGTTGTCCCAGCTACTCAGGAGGCTGAGGTGGGAGGATCAACTGAGCTGGGGAGGCAAAGGTTGTAGTGAGCCAAGATCATACCACTGCACTCCAGCCTGGGTGACAGAGCGAGACCCTATCTCCCTAGCTCCAAAATGTTTATTTAATATAACATTTTATGAGTGTGTATTATTGCCTTGAGAGAGAAATAGAGTACAAAGACCAGGAAGGCCCCTTACCCCCACCCCGGCCTCCTCTGTAGGTAGAATGCAGGTACCCAAGTCTCCATGAAGACATCAGCTCTCTGGCTTTGGCTCCTGGGCTGACACTAAGAACCCTTTCCTTGACTAGTAACTGGTCCAGTTCCGTCTCAGACTCTGTCTAGTAGGAGGTGGGCTCTTCCCTTCTTAGAGAATGATAATCTCACCCTTTGGGGGCTTCATCTTTTCTATTTTTTATTTTATTTTATTTTAATTCCCTGCAAGTGTTGCACATGGGTCATTTTTTCTAAGCCTCAGCAACCTCCAGGCCCCATAGGACTTATATGCCAGAAGGACCCCTGGATTCACATGGTGTTAAGAGGTTAGAACTGCTGCACTCCTGGATCCTGATTAGAACTCCTTGGAGCACCATACTCCATTGCTGCCTCTTAGTGTTGTTGAAAATCATAACAATAACTTCAGCAACACTTTGTGTTTACATAAGGCTTTTCTCTAGGGAGCTCAGCTAATCTTTCCCTCATCTCCAGAAGGAAGAGAGGACCAAGGTAATGAAGGACAAATGAACCATTGCAGCCACGCTCTGGAATACAAGCATCCTTTGTTCTTAGAGGTAAGTGCAATACATAGGATTTCAGATGTGGGGAACTGATAAGCAGGAAACCAGTTCATTCCTCAGGACCCAAAACCCATGACTTAAGAATTTTTGCCCAAATCAAGTTCTGTGTGAGATGAAAACCCCCAAACTGAGGTGTTACATTTCATAGTCATAACATTTGAGCATGCACCCTTAATATATGTTAAATTATGTACACATTGTACACACAACCTACTCTCATTAGGACCTCAAAATACAATATATATTTGGAGTGAGGTTTGTTTTTTAACAATGGTAGATGTGAAAGTCCACATTTCAAATAGTCACCTTGATAATTACAAATTACAAAAAAGAAGAAATAAGTTCTAGTGTTGGATAACACAATAGGGCAACTATAGTTAACAATCATTTATTGTATATTTCAAAATAGCTAGAAGAGAATATTTGGAATGTTCCCAACACAAAGAAATGATCAATGTTTGAGGTGCTGGCTATCCCAGTTACCCAGATTTGATCATTACACATTGTATGCTTGTGTTACAATATCACACATACCCCATACATATGTACAACTATTATATACCCATAAAAATAAAAAAAATAAAAAAATCTTTTGGCCATCTTCCTGTTAGCCCTGATTAGACAGTCACTGTTTTTAGCCTCATAACACGGCTGGCAGAGTTCCTATGAGGAGCAGGGCCAGCTTTTCCATTTTCTTGTGTGCCTGTGCTTGCTAAATTAGGATGATCTTTAATCTGCAGGGTTTTTGCTGGAATCTGTTAAAACCCCTTGTTCATTCTGTAAAGGTTAATTTAGTTCATGTTAGATCATATACTCCATTATGTAATTTAACCAGGCAATGTAAGCTGTGATCCTTTGCGATTTTCTGGCCATGAACTGGAGCGAGAGAGCCCTCTCAGCCACTGCAATACACTTCCCACACCTCCTGCGGGAGACCCCACATGCTACACTCTGCCCACGACTCAGTGTCCATCCATATATTTGCATCATGGTAAAGCTTGCCCTACTCAGTGTGAAGGGCATCTCCTGCTGGACCTCCTTCTCACAGTGGCAGCCACCATTTCTGTCCTCTTCTGTGCCCTCCTGGTGTCTCAGCCACCTCAAGCTTACCTTTCTAAAACCTCCTTTGTAGGCCAGGAACGGTGGCTTGTGCCTGTAATCCCAGCACTTTGGGAGACTGAGGTGGGTGGATCTCTTGAGCCCAGGAGTTTGAGACCCGCCTGGGCAACATGGCGAAACCCTGTCTCTATTAAACATACAAAAAATTAGGTGGGTGTGGTGGTCTGTGCCTGTAGTCCCAGATTCTCAGAAGGCTGAGGTGAGAGGATCACCTGAGCTCAAGAAGTTGAGGCTGAAGTGAGCCAAGATTGTGCCACAGAATTCCAGTCTGAGTGATGGGAGTGAGACCCCCACTCCCCTCTCTGTATTCCCGATCTCCATTAAGGACATCACTAAATGTCCAGTTGCCGATCTCCACCCCTTGCTCTTTGTCATACTTCCAGATAAATCCGTTTTCTAAGAGTCCTCCCCTCTGTTCTCTAAGACCCCTCCCTCATTGTCTCTTGCCCTGACCACTACTGGGACCATTTAACCAGTGGACCTCCCTGCCACTGCTCTCTTCCCCTCTTATTTACCCTCCACGCTTCTGCTACATAAATCTTTCTCTCTCTCTCTCTTTTTTTTTTTTTTGAGATGGAGTCTCACTCTGTCACCAAGGCTGGAGTGCAATGGCATGCTCTCGGCTCACTGCAACCTCCGCCTCCTGGGTTCAAGTGATTCTCCTGCCTCAGCCTCCCAAGTAGCTGGGATTGCAGGCACCCGCCACCACATCCATCTAATTTTTGTATTTTTAGTAGAGATGCGGTTTTGCCATCCTGGTCAGGCTGGTCTCAAACTCCTGACCTCAAGCAATCCACCCACCTTGGCCTCCCAAAGTGCTGGGATTACAGGCATAAGCCATCATGCCTGGCCAGGAAATCTTTCAAGTGCACAAATCTGATTGATTTCCCCACTTCCTAGTCTCTCCGTTTGCCTCCTGCCACAGGGTAAAGTGCAAACTTTTGGCAGAGCGTTGCAAGACCAGTCCCTGCTGGCCACTCTAAACTGGTCACCCCTAGCCACACCACTCACTTCCAAGCCCCGGCCAACCACCCAGGAGCTGCCGCCTTGTACACTGTGTTCCCTGTTTCTTAAACTATCTTTTCATGTCCCTTCTTCTTAGCCTGCTTAACCTCCAAGACCAGCTTGCCTGGCCTCTTCCAAACACTAAAGGCAGACAAAGTTGCTTTGTGTCTCGGCACCCTGGCACTTGTATGAAACTCTCTAGTGTTATGCTCAAATGTGGTTGCTTAGTTGTTTGTATCCTCCATAAGATATTGGTTCCTGAGCACTCGGGCCTGTATTCTATTGAGCTCTACAGCCTCCTGTCCTCAGCCTTCTCCTGGCCTGCTGTGGAGTCAGCCTCTCTGTGAAGGACTGTTCCACTGGTATGAGGTGTTAGGTACGTCTTTTCTATCCACTGCTGCACTGCCCTCTACCCCAACCCCAATAGCTAATGCTTAAAAAGCAATTACTAGGGCCCAGATACTGTTCTAGCAGCTGTGGGTGTATTAGCTCACTTACCCTCACTACAGTGCCATGAGGTCACCTATTGTTAGTCCCATTTTACAGATGAGGAAACGGAAACACAGCAAGATTACATATTAGTCCCAGGTCATACTGCTAGTAGGTGACAGTCTCAGGAGTCGAACATAGCCATCCTAGATCCAGAGCCCTAGTATTAGCCTCTGTGGCATACAGACAACGCTGTGCCGCCTCACTCAGCCTTCTCACTGTCCCCACTTCCTCTGACAAGAAAGAGTGGCTACTGTTCTGAAGGCCAGCTAAACGCTCTTTCCACCCTGTGCAATGCTGAGGGTCTGTTGGCTTAGCTGGCCCCTTCCCCCTCAGAAACAGTGACAGATATGACAGGCTCCCCTCCTGTCACGAATGGCCCGCCATTCTCGGAGGAGGCCCTCTGCTCATCTACTCATCTCCTGGTCTGAGACTGTTTGAAGGGATCCGAATCCTGGTATTAGTGAGTCAAAACCATTTCTCTGGGAGGATCTGCCTGAACTATGCCCAGGAAGGCAAAGCCCATCTCGACCCCATGCTATGCCTACCAACCAGGCAGGCACCTGGAGGGTGTCCACACCTGCTTCACCTGATCAGCTTCTGGCCACTCAGAACATCTTCTCCTTCTCTGGGGCCTTTTCTCTATTCCGCCTTGCCTCCCCACACTTCCTTCCTGTTCTTATTTCTCTTTACAAGACTGGGTATTTTTAACCTGAGGTTTCCACTTATCTCTTCTCGTCTGATTGGGACTGGGCTGGGCAGGGGTGCCAGTGTGCTGGAAGGGCCAGGAGTGTTTTGCCAGCCTCAGAGGCTATAGTCTGCATCCGTCACTCTAGGCCCAGTGTTTGTACTGACTCTATCCATCTTTGTGGAGCTATGGAGCTCCCCCTCCTCTATTTCTGGAGTATAACCCTAAACTGGCCCTGGGTTGAAACTTTGGAAACTGTGCAGGGCATGGAAGGAGCTAAACTTCCCACCCTCCTCTCCACCCCTACCACCACCCCTATGCCCACTCCTACTCCCAGGATGCTGCCGCTAGGTGAAGATGAAGACGCACTTTGAGGCCAGGTGCAGTGGCTCAACCTGTAATTCCAGCACTTGGGAGGCTGAGGTAGCAGGATCGCTTGAGCCCAGGAGTTGGAGAACAGCCTGGGCAACACAGTGAGACACCCATCTCTACAAAAAAAAAAAAAAAAAAAAAAAAAAGCTGGCATGCTTGAGCCACTGCATTTCAGTCTGGGTGACAGAGAAGACCTTGTCTCAAAACAAAACAACAAAAAAACCCTTGAATTTCACACGTCCCTGGAACAGCCACCAGGATCATCCCTCAATCCACTTTCGTGATCCACATTATAAACATGGATGCCTTTCTGAGGGATTAGGGGCCTCCAGAGCTTCTCTTTCAGTCGGCATCAGCCTTGAGATGCAGCTCAGAGGGCTCTGCCCTCAATCCCTGGCCCCTCTTGCACATTCCTGAAGGTCTCTGCTGCAATGTCCTCCTACCGAAGCCCCCAGCCAGGCCCACCCATCACTCTCCACTCCGTCCTCCCCTGCGGGTCTCCAACCCTCATGTATCTCCTGCTTCTCTGCACTCCAGGTGCTTAATACAGACACTTTTATTTGAAGTCTGTACAGCTGCAAAGTGGGGATAATTGGGCATTTAGGGTTTGGTTGTGGTGTTTTTTAGTTTGGTTTCTGCACCAGCTTTCTTAAAAACAGAAAACGGTGACCACTGAACAGGGTGATAGCAGAGATTTTTAAAAAAGCAACTGATAAGCCGGGCGCAGTGGCTCATGCCTGTAATCCCAGAACTTTGGGAGGCCGAGGTGGGTGGCTCACTTGAGGTCAGGAGTTCGAGACCAGGCTGGCCAGCATGGTGAAACCCCATCTCTACTAAAAATACAAAAATTAGCTGGGCATGGTGGCGCATACCTGTAATCCCAGCTACTTGGGAGGCTGAGGCAGGAGAATCGCTTGAGCTTGGGAGGCAGAGGTTGCAGTGAGCCAAGATCATGCTACTGTTTTCCAGCCTGGCAATAGAGCAAGACTCCATCTCAAAAAAAAAAGCAACTGACAGTGACTCACTCGCTCCAGGCTGGCAGGCCTAAGTTTAATGTTCTGTAAAGTAATTGATAGTCATAATGATTGCCTGAGGCACAGTGGTATCCCGATGTGTGCTTTGAGGCTTTGAGTCTCACTGCAAAAGATTAAATATGTTCCGCATTGTGTTTATATTTGACTGTATTTTTAAAAATTCTAATTCCTTTAAAATGGGCACCCCCAGTATAATGTATATAGTGACTCTTTAATTAGGGAACTGATTTTCCATGTGGTCTAGTGGCTTTCAGGACTTGTTGACTAGACAGAATATCTGCAGCTCTCATCGCCAGCCTCACCCAGCCACACCTCAGCTTCACACTCTGGTAACTGTCCTCACCACTCCCTCCTGTTCAGCTGCCCCATGGTCCCAAGAAGCAATGCTTTCCAGCCCCATGGTGAGATGAGGCTGCAGCCCTGTCTGGCACCGCTTTTATAATTGGTCATTCAGTCTTCAAACCTCTGTGGAGCATCCCCCATGAATAGAGTCATGCTGGGCGGGGACTGGGAAGAAGCAGAAGAAAATGTGTCAGTGCTGCCTTCAGAGAGAAAACACACACAAACACCTAGAGGGCTGCTTCCTACAAGTTCAAAAGAACTTGACCTCAGAACAAAAGAAATAAGAGTGCAGGGTTTATCAGAAAAATCTTCCCAAAGGGGAGAATTCGAGCCTAACTGTGATTGTCAGTAAGGCTATTGTGCTGGGTAGATAGGTGCACGGAGATGGGGAGCCTATCCTGGCAGTGAGGCCAGAATCCCCCAGCACCTCTACCAGGAAGCAGCCTTCTGAATCCTGGGCTGCTCCTTCCCCTCTGGGCTAACTGGCTGATAAGGACTGGGGACCAACCCCAGCAAGGAGGAAGTGGACTGGCTTCCTGTTTATTTATGACTCTCAGAGCAGCACCGTGCAGCCGTGAATACCAACCAAGCAGAGCAACCCCAGCCTGAGCCAAGAGCCCCAGGGAGCCCATCTGCCGACCCAGCAAGCCCTCACCCAGCTGGGAGATGCAAGGACTCCATCCCAGGGCAGCCCATGGTCCTGAGGGCCAGCCTGCTAACAGCCATGCCAGATTGTCACGAACAGGAGGTAGAGGAGTGACAACTTCCCCAAAGAGGTCAAAGCCACATGTTCGTAATATGAAGCCACTGGGCAGCTCCGGGGGCCCAAGCGTTGCCTTCTGCCTCACCCCAAACATTATTTCCTAGGACCCTGGGCACAACTGTAGGGCCTGTGGGAAAATCGTGTGCAGAAATAGCTGGGCCTTTTAAGAACCAGGCAGCATGCATTGCAGTTTTGTTAGAAACAGCAAAAGCTGACTGGTGACAACACAATATCACAGAGCCACAGGAGGGAAAACAATGTAGCCATTTAAAAGAATGAGGTGGATTAGTCTGTGCTACAGGGCAAGATGTCCAAGATACTTCCATAAATGAAAACAAGGTGCAGAACAGTACGTACAGTGTGATCTTTTGTGCAAATAATTACAATAGCAGAGGATAAGTATATACAGGCTTAGAGATATATGTGCTGCTGAATGCATGACTTTTTTTTTTTTTCTGGAAGGAAATTTAAACAACCTAACTGGTTATTTTAGAAATATTTTGAGAGAAAATGGGTGGGAGGGCTTTCTCTTTTCATTATTTATCTTTCTCACAGTGCATAGTGAGGTATATATATTTAGAAAATATTACCTGTGGACAATGAAATTACGGTTCATTCTGTTTTATTCTTTACACTTCGTATTTTTTTTTTTTTTTTTTTTTCGACAGGGTCTTGCTCTGTCCCCCAGGCTAGAGTGCAGTGGCGTGATCCTGGTCTACTGCAGCCTCAACCTGCTGGGCTCAAGCGATCCTCCCACCTCAGCCTCCCAAGCAGCTGGTACTACAGGCGTGTGCCACCATGACCAGCTAATTTTTAATTTTTTTGTAGAGATGAAGGCCTCACTATGTTGCCCAGACTGGTCTGTATCTTTTTTTTTTTTTTTTTTTTTTTTTTCTGAGACAGAGTCTTACTCTACTGCCCAGGCTAGAGTGCAGTGGTGTAATTTAGGCTCACTGCAACCTCTGTCTCCTGGGTTCAAGCGATTCTCTTGCCTCAGCCTCCTGAGTAGCTGGGACTACAGGCACCTGCCACCATGCCCAGCTAATTTTTTGTATTTTTAGTAGAGGCGGGTTTTCACCGTGTTAGCCAGGATGGTCTTGATCTCTCGACCTTGTGATCTACCCACCTCGGCCTCCCAAAGTGCTGGGATTACAGGCGTGAGTGACCACGCCCAGCCCTGATTTTTGTATTTTTAGTAGAGATGGGGTTTCACCATGTTGGCCAGGCTGGTCTCAAACCCCTGACCTCAGATGATCTGCCTGCCTTGGCCTCCCAAAGTGCTGGGATTACAGGTGTAAGCCATTGTGCCCAGTCTAGGTCTGTATCTTTTTTTTGTTTGTTTTTTGAGATGGTGTTTCACTCTGTCACCCAGGCTGGAGTGCAGTGGTGTGATCTCAGCTCACCACAACCTCTGCCTCCTGGGTTCAAGCAATTCTCGTGCCTCAGCCTTCAGAATAACTGGGATTACAAGGGCCCGCCCCCACACCCAGCTAATTTTTGTATTTTTAGTAGAGATGGAGTTTTACCATCTTGGCCAGGCTGGTCTCAAACTCCTGACCTCAGATGATCTGCCCATCTCAGCCTCCCAAAGTGCTGGGATTTATAAGCGTGAGTCACTGCACCTGGCAAGGTCTGTATCTTTTTCTCTTTTTCTTTTCTTTTCTTTTATTTATTTATTTATTTATTTATTTTTTTAAGGATTGGAGAGTTTAATAGGCAAGAAAGAAGGGAGAAGAAAGAAGGAAGAAGCTCCCCTGTACAGAGACAGAGGGACGGCGTCTCCAAAGTTGAGAGGGGAGACCTCAAGGTCTGTATCTTTTACTTATTTATTTATTTATTTATTTATCTATTTAGGATGGCCTCCCAAAGTGCTGGGATTACAGGTGTGAACCACCGCACCTGGCCTTTTTTTTTTTTTTTGAGATGGAGTCTCACTCTGTCACCAGGCTGGAGTGCAGTGGCACGATCCTGGCTCACTGCAACCTCCATCTCCCAGGTTCAAGTGATTCTCCTGCCTCAGCCTCCCAAGTAGCTGGGACTACAGGTGCGTGCCACCGTGCCCGGCTAATTTTTATATTTTTAATAGAGACAGGGTTTCACCATGTTGGCCAGGATGGTCTCCATCTCTTGATCTCGTGATCCACCTGCCTCGGCTTCCCAAAGTGCTGGGATTACAAGGTGTGAGCCACCACGCCCAGCCATGGTCTGTATCTTTTTTTTTTTCTTTTTTTGAGACAGAGTCTCACTCTTGTCACCCAGGCTGGAGCGCAATTTCAGCTCACTGCAACCTCTGCCTCCCAGGTTCAAGCGATTCTCCTGCCCCAGACTCTCGAATAGCTGGGATTACAGGCGCCCATCACCACACCTGGCTAATTTTTTGTACTTTTAGTAGAGACGGGGTTTTACCATGTTGGTCAGGCTGGTCTCGAACTCCTGACCTCAGGTGATCCACCTGCCTTGGCCTCCCAAAGTGCTGGGATTACAGGTGTGAGCCACAGCACCCGGCCCGGTCTGTATCTTTTAAAACAATATGTATTAAACCAATAAGTATTATTTTTAAGAAAAGTTAAAGAATCAGGCAGTCTGTATTTGTAAGATCATACAGGTCAGAGCTAGGATCGCTAATTCTCCAGGAAAATCAATGGGAGATGATGGAAGAAATGCTTTGCTTTAAGATCTGTACACACCAATAACAGTGTCCCTGATTCTACACCTCACTTTGAGGTAGGAGGCAGGACTCAGCTCAGGTGGTAGGACTTGACTCCAGAGGTGGAGCTCAGACACCGGGCCTAATTGAGGACTAGCTAAAAAAGGGACAGGGTGAAAACACCTCCCCATAAGACATGCCCACTAGCATGCCATGTCAATTTACTGATGCCATGGCAACACCTGGAAGTTACCGCCCTGATAACCTGGAAAACTACCCCTTTTCTAAAAATGTCTACAGAATCTGCCCCTTAACTTGCATATAATTAAGAGTGGGTATGACTATGACTGTAGCCCTGACTCTGAGCTGCTACTCTGGACACACTGCCTATGGGAAAGTCCTGTTCTGCAAACAGTGGTACCTTTGCTGCTGCTGGACACTGCCACTTCAATAAAAGTTGCTGCCTAACACCACCAGCTCACCCTTGAATTATTTCCTGGGCAAAGCCAAGAACGCTCCTGGGCTCAGCCTTCCGGGCTCGCTTGTCCTCTGCCAACTTCTTGGAGTCCTGTGGCAAACGTTTGAACCTCCTCTGGCTTCCTTCCAACCACTTCCTTTCCCTCTTTCTTCCCCATTTCATGGGCTCATCATTTAATTTTTGGCCTGAGCCAAACAGTAAGGAACAGAAATCTGGAGGAAGAAAAAGAAACAAAAACTCCATATACAACACTTCAATACCCACGACCCAATCACCTGTCATTTGGACTAAATTATATTAACCTCTTTAAGAAAGACCTGAATCAAATTCACCTTTGAATCCCCTGAAGCATGTAGCCTAGGACTGCACACAGTAGGTACTCAATAATACCTGTTGGATGAGTGAATGGAGCAACTGTGTACACAGCACTTGTCCTTTTTCAGGTCTGTTCTTTGATAAAAGGACCCACAAGATAGAAGGTCAAGCCTCCCCAAGTACTTAGCCTATCAGATTTAATGTTGCCCTTCCTCATGAGTGTTTTGGGAAATTGGAAGGCAACTCCTGGGGTCTCTGAAAGAGAATCTGATGTCCCCTCTGTGTCTTTTTTTTTTTTTGAGATGTCGTTTCGCTCCGTCACCCAGGTTGGAGTTCCGTGGTACGATCTCAGCTCACTGCAACCTCCGCCTCCCAGGCAAATCAAGTGATTCTTCTGCTTCAGCCTCCTGCATAGCTGGGATTACAGGCGCCCACCACCACGCCTGGCTAATTTTTGTATCTCTAGGAGAGACAAGGTTTCACCATTTTGGCCAGGCTGGTCTCAAACTCCAGACCTCAAGAGATCCGCCCACCTCGGCCTCCCAAAGTGATTACAGGCCTGAGCCACTGCGCCAGGCCCCGCTCTGTGCCATATTAATTCATTAACAACTGGGTAAGCTGCCCAAACTCACCTTAGGCTACTGAAGGCTGTGTATCCAGCACCCTGAGAGCCTTCTTGGTTTAAGAAGGAGTTAAAGCAGAACTGGGTGGTCTGCCAGGTCTCCCACCTGGCAGAGAGATGGGTAGCACCAGTTTGGCTGGTGGCTGGAGCAGGACAGTTGGTATATTTACAGCCACAGATGCCCAGGGGGTTCTGTATCAGGAAGTCGTCTGCAGAGGGTCACTTCGACCTGTTTACTTGTCTTCAGTACCGGCGCTAACATTTTCCTAGTCTTTCCCTGGGATATTTTTCTGAACATCTTGTGCTGGTTGACACAGCCTGGCACGGCTAGTAGCAGGCAGGTTGCTGCCATCTGGTGGAGAAGAGGGGCCACAGCCTTGCCTGGCTCAGTCTGAGACTTAAGAGATGAAAAGAATCTTTGAGGAACGCTTCTAGGAGAGTGGATTTCAAACTTCCACAGCCATGGAACCCTTCCTTCTTTTAAAATTTATTGGGCCGGGCACGGTGGCTCAAGCCTGTAATCCCAGCACTTTGGGAGGCCGAGACGGGCGGATCATGAGGTCAGGAGATCGAGACCATCCTGGCTAACATGGTGAAACCCCGTCTCTACTAAAAAAAATACAGAAAACTAGCCGGGCGAGGTGGCGGGAGCCTGTAGTCCCAGCTACTCGGGAGGCTGAGGCAGGAGAATGGCGTGAACCCAGGAGGTGGAGCTTGCAGTGAGCTGAGATCCGGCCACTGCACTCCAGCCTAGGCAACAGAGCGAGACTCCGTCTCAAAAAAAAAAAAAATTTATTTTATGCATTTATTTTTTTAGAGACAGGGTTTCGCCATGTTGGCCAGGCTGGTCTTGAATTCCTGACCTCAAGTGATTTACCTGCCTCGGCCTCCCAAAGTGCTGGGATTACATGCATGAACCATAGCGCCTGGCCATGGAACCCTTTCTTCTTCTTCTTTCTTCTTTCTTCTTCTTCTTCTTCATCTTGTTTTTTTTTTTTTTAGATGGAGTCTCGCTCTGTTGACCAGGCTAGAGTGCAGTAGTGAGATCACGGCTCACTGCAACCTCCGCCTCCCAGGTTCAAGCAATTTCCCTGTCTCAGCCTCCCAAGTAGCTGGGACTATAGGTGCATGCCACCACGCCTGGCTAACTTGTATTTTTGGTAGAGACCGGGTTTCACCATATTGGTCAGGCCGGTCTTGAACTCCTGACCTCAGGTGATACACCTGCCTCGGCCTCCCGAAGTGCTTGGATTACAGGTGTGAGCCACCACGCCTGGCGGAACCCTTCCTTCTAACAACAGCAGTGCCTAAGGTCCTCGTGTAAAACTGATAAATGCATCATGGCTCTGGCTGAAAGCATCTTCACATCAATCACCTCATATACTCTTCAATAACGCTACCATGTGAATATTCATATCTTTAGTTTCTTGAGGAAAAAAATAAGGCTGTTTAAAGTATTTAAGTAATTTACCCAAGGTTTCCCAAGCTATTCAGTGGCAGAGTCAGAATACAAACCCACGACTTTTTTTTTTTTTTTTTTTTTGAGACGGGTCTTGATCGTCGCCCAGCTGGGTGCAGTGGCCGGATCTCAGCTCACGCAAGCTCCGCCTCCCTGGTTTACGCCATCTCCTGCCTCAGCTCCTGAAGTAGCTGGGACTACAGGTTGCTGCCCGCCACGTCGCCCAGCTAGTTTTTTTGCTATTTTGTTTTTAGTAGAGACGGGGTTTCACCATGTTAGCCAGGATGGTCTCGATCTCCTGAACCTCATGATCCGCCCATCTCGCCTCCCAAAGTGCTGGGATTTACAGACTTGAAGCCACCGCGGCCCAGGCCTTTTTTTTTTTTTTTTTTTTTTGACACAGGCTGTCTCTTCTGTCACCCCCAGGCTGATGCAAGTGGTGCAATGACAGTTCACTGCAAGCCTTGACCTCCCAGCTCAAAGCAGATCCTTTTGCCAACCTCAAACCTCCCTGAGTTGCTGGGGACCCAGGTGGTGTGCCACCATCGCCTGGCTATTTAAAAAAATTTTTTTGTAGAGACAGGGGTCTCACTATGTTGCAGGCTGGTCTTGAACTCGTGGCGCTCAGGTGATACACCTTGCCTCACCTTCCCAAACTTGCTGATTATTACAGGCATAAGCCAACCAAGCTGCTTTTTTTTTTTTTTTTTTTTTTTTGACAGGATTTCAATTACTATTGCCCAGGCACTGGCGTGCACTGTTGCCAATCATAGCTCCACTGTAGACTCAAGAATCCTGTGCTCAAGCAATCCTCCCACGTTCAATCTTGCCAAGTAGCTGGGACTACAGGTGATGCGGATGACCACACCTGGCTAATTTTTTATTTTTATTTTTTATTTTTTTTTGTAGAGATGAGGTCTTGCTGTGCTGCCCAGGCTGGTCTCAAACTCTTGACTTCAAATGATCCTGCTGCTTTGGCCTCCCAAAATGTTGAGATTGCAGGCATGAGCCATCGCGCCTGGCCCAAACGCACATCTTTCTAGTTCTGGAACCTGCACTAGTTCCACTAAACTGCCTTCTGGAGTGAGAACCCTGGGAAGTTCAGCCCAGCACAGTTTCACAGTGTCAGCAAGCATTGCTGTAGTTTGCTGGCATGAAGATGAAGGGATTTTTTTTTTTTTTTTTTTTGAGACAGAGTTTCAGTCTTATTGCCCAAACTGGAGTGCAGTGGTACGCTCTGGGCTCACTGTAGCCTCCACCTCCCTGGCTCAAGCGATTCTCCTGCCTTAGCCTCTCGACTAGCTGGTATTACAGGCATGCACCATCACACCTGGCTAATTTTTTGTATTTTTAGTAGAAACGGGGTTTCAACATGTTAGGCTGGTCTCAAACACCTGACCTCAGGTGATTTGCCCGCCTCAACCTCCCAAAGTGCTGGGATTACAGGCATGAGCCACCGCGCCCAGCCCACGAAGGGACTTTCAAAAGAGAAGACATTGTCTCCGTCTCCCCACTTTTCCGGTCTAGATGGGGATGAAACTGTGTGTATGAAGGGAATGGACAGGACACATGCTGCCTCCCATCTGTGGATGCAAAGGAAGGATTTATATGCCAGGGTGCCCCAAATATTGGAGCATTTGAAGCTGAGAGATGGGATAGGAACAGCACTCGATGGAGAGTTTGGGGACCTACATTCCAACCCTGACTTTGCTACTTATACCCCATGGGACGTCGTGCAAACCTCCTCACCCTTCTTGCCCAAAGGCAGGGGTGCTCCTGATGATCTGAAAGCCTCCTCTTCAATTCTGTGCTGTTTTGGTTTCAGTGGGGGTGGAGCTAGACAGGAGAGGAATCCTAAAGAAAGTAAGTGTTGAAGAGAACCTTGAGCAGCGGAAAGGTAGGACATGGAAGAGGGAAGTGGCGCTGCACGTAAGAGCTTGGCAGAGGCAACAAAGGAAAGAAGCGATTGCTTGCCAGAGACAGAAAGCTCATTCTTGAATGCCTCTTAAAGACTAGTTCTGGCACAGTTCATAATGAAGAGTACCTGTAGGTTCTTTTGGGGTCTCTAGTTGTCCAGGACCAACATGGGCTTGGTCAAGACACTCCTCCACCCAGAGGCTAAAGCTTCCAGAGGCCCCAGTGTCTGGGATTCATCGCTGCACTGGGCTCCCCTCCTTAGCGGTGGCCTCTTCTTGCTTTGGAAAGACAGTCCAGCAGCAAACACTCCCTGGAGAGCAGAGGAGTGGAAAAGAAGTGGTTTTCAACTTCAGACCGCCAGGAGACCTTCCTTCCTAATTCCTACCTGTTTGCTACCCTCGTTCTCATCTACTGCCATTTCAGAAACATGTGTAAGCCACAGAGAACAGCAGGTGTTATAAATCTGTGTGCCAGGGCCCCAGTGTGACTTTGCTTCTCAGATCACCATAGCCTTGGACACAATCAAAAACTAGTGACAATTACATTGGTATCTGACTTAAATCCCTCAGCCCCTCCTGGTGCCTGAGACTTACAAATTCCAGGGTTCTTCCCTCTCTTCTCCAAGGCTATCAAATCCCCTATGTTAGGGGTCAGCAAACTTCTTCTTTTTTTTTTTTTGAGACAGAGTCTCACTCTGTAGCCCAGGCTGGAGAGCAGTGGCGTGATCCTGGCTCACTAAAACTTCTGCTTCCCGCGTCAGCCTCCCAAGTAGCTGGGATTACAGGCACCTGCCACCATGTCCAGCTAATTTTTTTTTTGTTTTTTTGTTTTTGTATTTTTAGTAGAGATGGAGTCTCACTATGTTGGCTAGGCTGGTCTCGAACTCCTAACCTCAGGTGATCCATCCGCTTCGGCCTCCCAAAGTGCTGGGATTACACACATGAGCCACCATGCCCAGCCACGGGTCAGCAAACTTCTTCCATAAAGGGACAGGTAGCAAATATTTTAGGCTATACAAGCCATATGGTTTCTGTTGCAACTATTCAGCTCTGCTGTTGTAGTGCTGAGAAGCATAGCGATGTTCCAAAAAAATTTTACTTATGGACTGAAGTAAGAATTTCACATTGTCATATGTTATACAATATTTATATTTATTTATTTATTTATTTTTTTTTTTGAGACGGAGTCTCGCTCTGTCGCCCGGGCTGGAGTGCAGTGGCCAGATTTCAGCTCACTGCAAGCTCCGCCTCCCGGGTCTACGCCATTCTCCTGCCTCAGCCTCCCGAGTAGCTGGGACTACAGGCGCCCGCCACCTCGCCCGGCTAGCTTTTTGTATTTTTTAGTAGAGACGGGGTTTCACTGTGTTAGCCAGGATGGTCTCGAACTCCTGACCTTGTGATCCGCCCGTCTCAGCCTCCCAAAGTGCTGGGATTACAGGCTTGAGCCACTGCGCCTGGCTTATATTTATTTTTTAAAATGAGATGAGACTTCGCTATGTCCAGGCTGGTCTTGAACTCCTGGACTCAGGTGATTCACCTGCCTCTGCCTCCCAAAGTGTTAGGATTACAGGCGTGAGCCACCGTACTAGCCCCTATTATTTTTTTAGAGACAGGGTCTCCTTTGTCATCCAGACGGGAGTGCAGTGTCTTGATCATAGCTCAGTAAAACCTTAAACTCCTAGATTCAAGTGATTCTCCTGCCTCAGCCTCCTGAGTAGCTAGGACTATAGGCACGCACCCCTATGCCTGATTTTTTATCTTTTGGTTTTTTTTTTTAAGAGATGGGGGTCTCACTATGTTGCCCAGGCTTGTCTCAGACTCTTGGCCTGAAGCAATCCTCCCATCTCAGCCTCCCAAAGTGTTGGAATTACAGGCGTGAGTGACCATGCCTGGCCTTCATGTGTCACAAAATATTCTTCTTCTTTTGACTTTTTTCTAAGCACTTAAAAGTGTAAAAATTCAAGTTAAACATCAGAAAGGAAAAAAAAAGTGTAAACATCATTCTTAGTTCATGAGCTATGCAGAAACAAGTGAAAGGCTGTATTTGGCCCACAGGTTATAGTTTGCCAACTCCTGACCAAAGTGTTTGCACCTCTTTCAGCCAAACTTAGATGGTCCAAGCCTTTGATTATAGCTTTTCTGGCTAATCCAAGTGGGTTGTCCCAGTCTCCAAGGATGGCAACAACTTTAAGTTCCCTCAAAGTAGCCTTACCCTTTCAGCTTTATTTTCTCTTCTGAAGTGGCTTGATTAGAGGGTGCTAGAGAGCCGCCCCTCCTTCCCCTGCCCCTAGCTATAAACTGGTTTCCCCAGTATATTTCTACCCATTCTCTCTCTCGACTATGTGCATCTGGGCCTTACCAAGGCACCTCAGTCCCTACTGGCCAGGCAGGCCTTATCGCTCTATTTTGTTAAATTCTCTACCCTGGTGTTACCAGAACTCCAGAGCCAATGCCTCTTTTATTAAGGGAGATCTTATATACAAGGAAGGTTTGGAAGAGGTCAGCCAGAGGTGAATTCCTGGAGCAGGGGGATTTTAAGCTGAGCTTCCCAGGGACAGGGACAGGAATTAGAGGAGGGAAGAGAGAAGCATGGTGTTCCAGACAGAAGCAGGAGAGAGTGGGCTGTGAGTAGGCGGCAGGGAGGGGAGAGTCTGCACGTGGACGCCCATAGGAAGCAAGATATATATCATTCTGAGGAATTGGTCTTGGGGAGGGAGGTGGCTTGGTGGTTGGGTTGACCAGTTAGACCCTGAAAACCCTGATTTGGAGCAGCTGGAGATAACTTGACCCATGGCATGAGAGGAGAACTCAGTCTCAACTTCCAGCTCTGTTTTTTTTTTTTTTTTTTAATGGTCCAGAAGTCTTTTATTTATTTATTTTGCGCCTATTATGCCATGAATTCATAGGGAACAGGTCCAGCAGTTCAGACGCCTTTCCCTTGGTTTTCACAAAGCGTTCTTCTCTGGGCAGAGCAGGCTGGCGCTTCAGCTGAACCCAGATACTTTTCTCTTTGGCGTCTTTTTTCTGATCATTTACTTTCATATGCTTCAGGAAGCGACTGCAGCTCTCAGAGTGCTTAATGTGCTCAATAAGGACATTAATTCTCTTGACAAGAATCTTGTGCTTGTTTCCAACAATGCCAACAGCTTGCTGGGTAACACTGTAGACTTTGAGTTTTGCCATGGAAAGGTTTGTGGGGAATTCCTTTTTGAACAGCACCCATTCCCTTGATGTCTACAATATCACCTTTCTTGTAGATTTGCATGTATGTGGCCAAAGGAACAACTCCATGTTTTCTTTTTCTTTTTTTTTTTGAGACGGAGTCTCACTCTGTGGCCAGTCTGGAGTGCAGTGGTACGATCTCAGCTCACTACAACCTCCGCCTCCTGGGTTCAAGCGATTCTCTTGCCTCAGCCTCCCAAGTAGCTGGGATTATAGGCACCCGCCACCACGCCCAGCTAATATTTTGTATTTTTAGTGGAGACGGGTTTCATCATGTTGCCCACGATGGTCTTGAACTCCTAACCTCAGGTGATCCACCTGCCTCAGCCTCCCAAAGTGCTGGGATTACAGGCGTGAGCCACCGCGTCCAGCCCACTCCTATTTTGAAACGGCACTCCTCACCCTGTGAGAAGCACTAGGTAGGTTTGTGAGGTAAGCAGTAACATATTGTTAGGCTAGAAAGGGGTAGCCAGTACATGGAGAACCTTGAATGTCAGGACAAGACATTGCACTAGATTGAAGGTTCTTCATTGTGGAGGGGACGAGATCTGCTTTAGAAAACTGAACTTTGGGCCAGGCGTGTTGGCTCACGCCTATAATCCCAGCACTTTGGGAGGTTGAGGTGGGTAGATTACTTGAGGTCAGGAGTTCAAGACCAGTCTGGCCAACATGGTAAAACCCCACCTCTACTAAAAATTCAAAAATTAGCTGGGTGTAGTAGTGCATGCCTGTAATACTCAGAAGACTGAGGCAGGAGAATCGCTTCAACCAGAGAGGCAGAGGCTGCAGTGAGCCGAGATTGCGCTACTGCATTCCAGCCTGGGTGACAGAGCAAGACTTTGTCAAAAAAACAAAAAAAAGAAAAAAGAAAAAGAAAAAGAAAAGAAAAATGAACTTTGGAGCACAGTACAGAATGAATGGAAGATCCACGAGAAGCAGACCAATCAGTTGCAGCTTCCTGCGGGCTTCTCACCCAGGTAATTTTCAGTCTGGGTGGGCTGCTTTGGCACAATATACTGGTGGATGGCAGAGGTCAAGGGGAGGTCCTAACTGCACATCCCCAGGCTGACTGCTGGAATGTAACTAGATTATTTGCTAAGGTGGGATTTGACTAATCTTCCACTGTCTTTCCCTGTATTTCAAACAAACCCATCAAGATAAACACAGTGCTCCTCCTCCCTATCAGTCCACACTGGCGGAAGTTGTGTAAAACTAGCAGAAGTCAGGAAAACGGCAACCCTTTGAGGGTTTTTCTCTCCTCTCCCTGCCCAGGGTGCACTGCCTTCTTTGCCCTTCACAGCCCGAACAAGGGAACTATTCAGCCCCACCAAAGGGGAGAGGGAGGAAGACACTTCCTGCTCTCCCTTCTCTGGCCAGGACAGGACATGGTTTTTGATCTAAGGCCCAGAGAATCCCGAGCTGATAAAGGCCCATTGTGGCAGCTTCTAGAGAAACCCAGAGGCCATCAGGGGCTAAGAAGCTGGTTAACAGCCCTTGAACATTTGTGAAAAGAATTACTTGGCGGAAGTCAAGGCAAAATGAGGCCCCTGGGCTGCTACTGGGATGTGCCTTTGCCATCCCTGGCAGGGAGGCTAATGGCAAAGCTAGCAGGAAACCTGGCCCGCCTGCCACTGAAAGGGCTGACCTGAAGGCACCAGCAACCTCAAAGCAATGCAGGGCAGCTTTGCAGCTCAGGGCTCCCCTACAGACACCTGGCGGTTGAAACCCAATCTCCCGCCAAATGCAGGAAACACAACTGCTCTTTTAAAAAGAGCCTGGGAAAGACAGAGGAGCCTCCCACCCTCCCACCCCCAAAAGGGTGTCCAAAGCATTAAACAGCAGGAAGAGGAGGAAGGGCGCAGAGTGGAAGCCGGTCTGGAACTTATTTAGGAATTAGGCTCTTTCTGCTCCAATCTTTAACACACTTTGAGTTCAGGCACCTCATCATTTGAAAGCCTCACTATTCTTATAGCAAAAGCCAAAGTGGGAAGAGATATCCTGAGGCCTGAGATAAATGATGCTGGGGAGGTGGCAGGGAGATGGGCTGGATGGGGGGAGGCTCACGGGAGGAAGGTTTGAGGTTCAGCAGAGGGTGAGGAGCCCATCACACACTATTGTCTGCTCCCGGGATGGCTGCTGGGAGGCCCTGGGAGGGGTGCAGGATGCAGGGATTGGGAGAACTCAATCCCTGGCTCCACCCCAAATCTGTGCATCAGGTCTCCCTCTTCCCCAGCTGACAGGTGGTGGACCGATCACTCTGGGGGAGGAAACACGGACTCCAGGTCAGAGAGCAGCCTGTGGAGTCTTCTTAAAAGACCCCTCTCTGTGGCCAGGTGGTGAGCCCGGGGATTAAATGAAGAGCAGATTTAAAGCACAGTCAGTCCACTCACTGCATGCTGTTTCCATTTTGTTCCTAGAAGGATCTGGGGTGGGTGATTGACACAGTTCATTTCTCAACCTGAGGCCGGCTTTCCCTCCCCACCATCCAAAATGCACAAACTCAGCTCCCCTCAAATGCCAAGGCATTTCCAATATCCCTATCATCAAAGCAAAGCACAGTAAGCAGTACAAACCCACTGGCTGGGCACGGTGGCTCACGCCTGTAATCCTAGCACTTTGGGAGGCCAAGGCAGGATCACTTGAGCCCAGGAGTTCAAAACCAGCCTGGGGAACATGGTGAGACCTGGTCTCCATAAAAAATACAAAATTAACTGGGCATGGTGGTACACACATGTAGTCCCAGATACTCAGGGAGCTAGGGCAGGAGGATTGCTTGAGCCCAGGAGGTCAAGGCTGCAGTGAGACATGTTCACGCCACTGAGTGCGACGCTCTGCGTCAAAAAAAAAAAAAAAAAAAAACCAAACAAAAAGAACAAACGGCAAAACACGAAACCAAAAAAAAAAAAAAAAAAATCTACCGCAGAGCACTCCAAGCCATCTAACTGAGGACTACTGGACACATTATTTTACGTCAACCACTTCCCTAGCATTGGGGGAAGGTGTTGCTGGCACTTGGTGGGCAGGCCTGTAACTCCCAGTGAGCAGCGGCACCAAAACACACAGAACAAGTTAACTGCCCTCCACCCACCTTCACCGCCTACTAGCCCGTCCCATGACAAACCTCACCTGCTACCACGGAGATTCCCTTCAGGTTGGGGATGGATCTGGAACACAGCACAAAGTGTTTTCTGAAAACAAAGCATTTTCTGCCTTACTGGAGACGCTGTCCCAGCTGGCAATGCAAACATGTGCACACAAAAACTGCTAGAACACTCTGTTCTGATCCCACAGCTCCCACAAACAAAAAAACCAACTCATGGCTGAGCCGGAAGGTCTGGGTGTCATTTATTGACAGCAGTTTATACACATTTGTTTCCTTCCCATGGTTGCTTCCTTCCCAGCACAGGCATAGAACCCCTGAGAAGGGCAGTCTCTGAACGAGGGAGCCAGGAACGTAGGTTGGACACATCTTTGGCAGGCATGTTCAGCCCCAGCAGGATGCAATCCTTCAAGCTGGAATTCCATTGGGTATTTGAGAGGGACCAAGGTGGGGGGTAGAGAGGAAGTCTTCAACAGGACTCACATCTCGGTCCAGGCCTCCTCTCTCACTATCCAAGTCCATCCAAGTGTTAGGACCCTGGGGGGCAACAATCAGGCCCACCCACCTCAACAGGGGCAGATTCTTCAATCTGTGCCCAGTTCACACACACCTGTTTCCGCTGGTCGCACAGTTAAAGAGAATCAGCCTTATGGTAACAGACAGACCACTTCCTCTCTGCCCCTCCCCAGCACCTCTTCAGCGGCATCTGCACAGGAACCGCTGGGAAGATGGAGGCCTGCCTTCTCAGTTCAGCCACATGTGCCCTCATCCGCAAATCTTCCATCAGCAACAGGACAGAGGCCACACATGGACCCAGGCAGACACCTGTGCTCCCCAGTCCATCACACACTGCCCCGCCTGTGTGCTGCCAAATGCTGGTGCCCAGGCCGGAGCTCCAGCAGGCCCCGAATTGGGACCTAAAGCTGGTTTGCATAGGCACTTGGCAATTTTTGGTAGGGAGGTGGATAAAAAAGTAGATGGATGTGAAAAGCATGAAAGTTTCATTTGATAGACTAATTAGAGATCTGAAGTGATTTTACCTTTATTTCCTTCACTTTAAGCCAATCATGAAATTTCACAGTGATTTCTGGGGTGGGGGCAGAAGGAAGGCGGTGTTAAGAATCATCTGGGCTGTGGCCCAGTCAGCCCGCAGAAGTGCAGGCAGGGTGGGCCCTCACTGGGGCAGCTGGAGGAGCACAGACTGCCCCGCCGGCAGGTAGGTGATGTTCCGAGAACGTGAGAGCTGGTATGCGATGTCCTCCGCGGCTTCCAGCTTGCGCAGCTCGATCAGGCCGTCCCCTGCAGTGGCCAGTGAGTTGGCAATCAGCTCAGCCGCCTTGGAATCACCCTCAGCAGAGATGATGGCTGCCTTTTTTTGCTGCTCAGCCTAAAAGAATGGAGGTAGAGACAGACTAAGATCAAACCTCAGGGCACCGCATGTCAGGCTACAACCAAAGGCCCTCCACCAGAAAGCCACCTTCCCAGGCTCCTAGAGGAACTTGGGGAGTTTACCTCCTCCTGATGGCGGGGGGAAGCAGAGCACACAGCCCACCAGTCCTCCCCTTCCCTTTCATGCTCACTTGTCACGGGAGAGATACATTTCTGTTGGCTGCATGAATATTTGTCTTATTTCAAAGTCCTCGTTAATATTAATTGCAATCTAGCTTAACAACTCTACTCTGAGCCAGGAGGATCCAAGGCCAAGGAAAACAGAAGCAAAAGAAAAATGGAATCAACCCTCAACGCTCATCTTTCCTTCCAGCCCCAAGTCTAAAGGACTTCATCAAAGCCAGGACAGGGTCAGGTGTGGTGGCTCATGTCTGTAATCCCAGCACTTTGGGAGGTGGAGGTAGGAGAATCACTTGAGCCAGGAGGTCAAGGCTGCAGTGAGCTATGATCATGCCATTGCATTCCAGCCTGGGCCACAGAGGGAGACGCTGTCACACACAAAAAACCTCAGGATGGTAAAGGAAGAGCAGCACGCACTTCTGACTGTTCCTAGAGCTGCCTGTGGGCTAGGCTGGTTCCTGACCAGAATCCAGGCACCCACAGTGAGACCTCCTAGGCCTGCCCTACCAATATTAAGAGAAAGACAGTTCTCTGAAATGTGTGACCTTCAGGAGTGTGAGGAAGAGGACAGTATTAAGCCTCCCTGAAATTACATACAATTTTGAAATGGCTGGGCCCTGCGTCTATTTGCTTAACAAACATTTACTGTATACCTACTATCGCCAGACACTATACTAGACTTGTTATAATCTCTGAAGTTATGGAAGATACAAAGCAACGCAAGTCCCTGCCCACACAGTGTTTTCATTCTCCAAAATTCAATCTATTCCTCTTTTCCCATTTTATTTCTTGCTGTCCCCATCTCCCCATCAATTAGGGATACTGGTGGTGGGAAGAGGGGGACAACAATAAACATGTCTTTGCAAATACCAGAAAGACCAGGCTGCTACGCAAATACACTGTGTCCCATCGCATTCTTTTGACACATCTGGATGGATTTAGCACTAGAAAAAAATCTAGTGACGAAAGCACATCTGGTGCAACGTTTGATCTTTTTTGCTGTCAGCTTTCACTATGTAACTATGGTTAAAAATGACTTCTCAGTGAAGCTGAAAATACTCCAGGAGAAACATTTTTATTTGTAAGAGAGTGTTTTGATCTCAGAGAAGTGGAAGAAAATTACCCTTCAGTGATTTAGGAACATAACTCCACATATCTTTGACTAGCCCCGAAGACTCTGGAACCAATTGCAGAAGTACAATTCCTTCAAGCCCCTTCCGATTATCCCGGAAAAGGGATGACAGATGATGAATTTCCAGGCCACCCAGCAAATGGGGAAGCTGAGTGCAGGAGAAAGGGGAGAGAGAGGCTCCTGCCATCTGGATGAATGCTCACCTTTTCCACCACAAATCTGGCCCTCTCTGCTTCCTGCTGAGCCACCTGTTTGGCTTCCACCGCTTCTGTGAACTCCTTCCCGAAGGTCAGATGTGTCTAAGGGGAGAGAGTGAGCACAAGATGAGGCAGTGTGATTGCTTAGACAGCACTGCTGGGACGCCTCCACGGCCGCTGGAAGGAAGAGGCCAGCAATGGCTCTAGCAGCTGGAGGCATCTGTGAGGCCAGAACACTCTTCCACCTCTGTATCTGTATCCAAACGGAGTTTATACTCAGAATCTCTGGCTGCCCAAACTGCTCCTGTACATTACTCTGTCACTCTCAGTGCAGTGAGTGACTTCATGTAGCAAATGGCACCTGGGGCTTTTGATGGGGCCCACAGGCACCAGAAGGTATCTATTCAATCGACCACCTCCCCAGAGGAGAACTGTGGGTTCTAAGACCCTCGCCACTGACTAGTGCTCTTCCAAGGGCCTTTGATGCCTTGTTCAAAGCCCAAGGAAGGCCAGATGCAAAACGGGGCCCCTGAGAGTGAGGGAGGCTGCTGGTTCCCAGGGATCCAAGAGCCTGATGCTCTCTGCTTATGGATTAACCAGTCCACTTCTTCCCACAGCAGCTCCATTACTGAACAGGAAGAGGACGAGGGGTGGTGGAACGCAAAGCTATTCCCAATGTGAATGGTTCTGTTAAAGGGTTTAAAAGAAAGAGAAAGCAGGTAAAGTCATTGGTCGGGCTGAGGGTTTAGAAGTCTGATGATCCATAGACCTTCCCTAATCATGTCAGGTCTGACGTGACCGTCCCTAACGATAGCACAAACAATGGGAAAGGACCTCAGAATTCCTAATGCCCAGCCTAGAGCAATTTACTTATTCATCCTACTTTTTAAGGAAAAAGAATCAAGAGGAGAGCATTGGTTTTGCCATCAGATTCTAGTTGTTTCCCTTCCTCCGCTCTCCCAGCCTCTGCTTTTAAAAAAGCAGCCAGCCCTGAACTGCTCCTGACAAGTAAATCCTGGTCTCATTCTCTCCCAGAATGTTTAAGCTCCTAACTCTAACTGCAGCTGTTGTACTTCGCCTGATCCATTTCTAGTCTCTTAGTCAAAGTTTGGGTAAGAAAATCTGATCCTGAGAAATGAAAAATGAAATGTATAATTATGGAATAAAATTTATTTCTAAAAGGGCCAGCTGAGGGCAGCGAATTCCTCATGAAACCTAATTTTCTTCTCACACCTCTTAGACAGGGTTTCCTGTGGTCAGCCCACATTTCCCCAGAATGGAGTATGTGGTTAAAGTCTAGTAAAATGCCAACTTTTCCCTTAGGTTTTTACACAGCGTTTTCTCACAGCCAAGGTGTTCAGGTTCAAGGTAATTACCAGGGGAGGGCCTGCAGAACGGCTGCAGCCTGGCCTCTTGCCAGCAGAGGGAGCCCCGAGCCCCCGGGGGTTCCAGCAGGCAGAGCAAGGTGGAGCAGTGCCCTGGGGTTAGCACTGGGTGTTGTCCAGTGGCTGTTTAAACAGCTGCACAGATGCTGGGGGAAGCGATGCCTTTCCCTAGCGATGCACGGGAGAACTGAACAGGAAGCACTTTACCTCACTGCCAGAACAAATCACTCCAAATGATTTTTCCCAGAGAATCTAGAAACACGACCCTTCCCCTCACCCTCCTCAACCTGAAACGCTATCCTGCCTGTATTGCTTTCTGTCTGAGTTATGACATCCAATGTCATATAAACACACAAGCTATAGTGTCTCAAGAGGATAGCTTACGCCTCAGAGATGTCCCTTGCCCCCTATACCAGGCCTGGGGGAATCGAACCATTCATTTACACTCTATCACCTTTCACTAGGGTTCCCAGAACGTACATCACTGAGCTTTCGGACCGTAAGTGTTAGAAAACTCCCAGGGGTCGGGCTGGGAGGTCTGTGCTAGGGATAAAGACTACCCGAGCTGTTCTCTGGTCTCTACCAGACAGTTTCTGCCTGTGTCAAACAGGGTTAACAAGGCATCACTTTCTGGGTAACACAGTTTGGAGAACGTAAAACATGTAGTGGTTAGGGACTATCTGGATACAACCAGAGGTCATAAGAAAAATGTGTGTGGCAGGGGGAAGGTAAAAGAACCCTCAACTGAAAACCCACGGAGACTGCCTCGCCTCAACATGTTTCTGTGTTTTCAAGTCTCACATGTAGCAAAGCAGAAGCAGGGACCTAATAGCGTCTGCCCAGAAATGGAGCCAGGCACCTAACGAGAACTGCAGCCCCTTCCCCTCGGTCTCCCGAAGGATCTTACCAAGGACACGTCATCCAGGATGAGCCCAAAGGTGGCTGCTCGCTCTGTAAGATCGTCGCTCACCTGCCTGGAGACCAGCTCTCTCTGGGTGATTAGTTCTCCAGCATCAAAGCGAGCCTGGTTTCAAAGGGAGGAGCAGAAGGGCAGGGCAGGTTTATGAGGAAGCAGAAAAGGAACCAGGAAACTGCAGCCACATCCCAACCAACCCACTGCCAAGCACTTCCTGCCACCTGGCACCCTTCTGGGGAGGTGCTCTGGGCTTGAGGCTAAGGGCCCCTGTTCACTCACCACCACTGACTTGAGGATCTCGGTCGTGATGGACGGCAGCACACGCTCATCATAGTCCTCTCCGATGCTGGTGAAGATGCGAGGAAGCTGGCTAGCGACGGGCCGGAAGAGGATGCGCAGTGTGATGTTGACATTCTGTAAATCTTAGGGTAGGGGACAAACACTAGAGTTAAAAATAAAAACCACTGTAGGAAAACAAGTGCTTTTTTTTTTTTTCCTTTTTCCTTTTTTTGAGACGGAGTTTTGCTCTTGTTGCCCAGGCCGGAGTACAATGGGACGATCTCGGCTCACAGGAACCTCCACCTCAGGTTCAAGCGATTCTCCTGCCTCAGCCTCCCCAGTAGCTGCGAATACAGGCACACGCCACCATGCCCAACTAATTTTGTATTTTTAGTAGAGATGGGGTGTCACCACGTTAGGCTGGTCTCAAACTCCTGACCTCAGGTGATCCACCTGCCTCAGCCTCTCAAAGTGCTGGGATTACAGATGTGAGCTACCGCGCCTAGCCACAAGTGGTCTTTTATATGACCTCTCCTACTCCAATTTGCTACAATTTGTATTTATGTATTTTGAGACAGGGTCACATGTTGCCTAGGCTGAAGTGCAGTGGCAAGATCAAGGCTCACTGTAGCAGCCTTAACCTCCTGGGATCAACTGATCCTCCCACCTACACCTTCCAAGTAGTTGGGACTACACAGGCACATACCACCACACCCAGTAATCTTTGTACTTTTTGTAGAGCTGGAGTTTCGCCATGTTTCCCAGGTTGGTCTCAAACTCCTGGGCTCAAGTGATCCATCTGCCTCAGCCTCCCACAATGCTAGAATTACAGGTGTGAGCCATTACGCCTGGTAATTTTTATTTTTTCTTTTTAGAGACAAGGTCTTGCTATGTGGCCCAGGCTAGACTCAAGTTATTGGGCTTAAGCATTTCTCCTGCCTCAGCCTCTTGAGTAGCTGACACGCACCACTGTGCCTGGCTCCAAATTGGCTACAATTTATAAGCAAATCTGCTGATTATAAGATCCTAGAGGGCAAGGAATAGGTATGCCTGGTTTCCTTGGCAGAGAACCCAACAGAGCATCACAAAGAGTTTATAATTTCTTAGAACATTCAGTGATAGCAGCTTTTTGGTATCCCCTGAATGCCCTCAGATACACGTAATTCAGATTATATGTCTACCAGGTGCCACGTAACGTCTGCAACACTGAACATTTTAAGACAATAGACAGGCCAATGCTAAGAATTGTAGGGTGAGGCCTTTCCAAGCTCTGGTGATTGTGGCCAAGTCAGGAGTCAGCCTTGGAGAGGTTAGTTTGGGTCTGGTGGAAACCGTGTTAGACTAGTTCATTTGCTTTCTGGGCCTTGAGGAAATGTCGGGGAAAACTGAAGGAAAAAACAGTCATAAAAGCACTCTGTCAAATGTGTAACACATATAAGGGGTTAATAGACCCATCTGTGTTCTGCTTCTCATTACTTGGGCCAATTAAAGGATCCAGGGAGAGAATTATACCTTCCCCTGGACAATTCAGGCCTGCAAGGAGCCAAAGCACTGTCATGGCTTGCTTACAGACGTCAACAATACGGACCAAGCGCCCATGAGACAGAGCCCTGAACTGCGCACCAAGAGAGGTGGGCAATGTATTAATACCGACAACTCCCTGATCTCTGGAAGCTCCTATCAATAGTTTTAGAAATAGGTACGTAATGTATCCTGAAAACAACTGCAAAACAGTACAGAAAGAAATCCCAAAGAGGTGGGAAGTTTAGAAGCAGGCTTTTTTTTTTTTAGACAGAATCTCACTCTGTTGCCCAGGCTGCAGTAAAGTGGCACGATCTCAGTTCACTGCAACCTTCATTCCCCAGGTTCAAGCGATTCTCCTGCCTCAGCCTCCTGGGTAGCTGGGATTACAGGCACCCCCCACCACCGGCTAATTTTTGTATTTTTAGGCGAGACAGCATTTCACCACATTGGCCAGGCTGGTCTCAAACTCCTGACCTCAGGTGCTCCACCTGCCTCGGCCTCCCAAAGTGCTGGGATTACAGGCATGAGCCACTGCACCCGGCCATAAGTGGATATTTCTAAGATTCCATATCGAACTCCCCAGGGCAAGTAGTCTAGTCATTCCTGTGATGTACAGTCCAAACTCTTTTGGATCCTGGTATCCCACAGATGCTCCAGCGACACAAAAGAGCAGAGCACCTCTTCCACACTCCCTACTTTACCTGAACCACAGGCAAGACTCACCTTTGCTACCAGTGATGACCGGCACATTACGTGGTCGAGAACGGCAGTCAAAGATAATTGGTTTCTGTACCCATGGGATGAGAAAGTGAGTCCCTTCCCCTACCACAATGTCCTGTACTCCACGGAACCGGTCAAAGATGACAGCTCTGTGCCCAGCATCCACTAGGAAGAAAGGATAATGACATGTCATAAAAATCTTCCCATCCTTTAAACAAAAGGATCATGTCTTTGAAAGAGCCCTGGTGCTTTCTGTTCACTTAGTAAGTCTCCCCCTTCTCTCTGTCTTCCCCAACTCCTGGTCTCTAGAGACTTCTAAATAGCTACAAAACTAAGCAATCACTTCCTGTTCCACATGTCCCCAAGGATTGGTAATAGGATCTGTTCCTTAGCATCCTTTCTCCTTGAGGGAACTGGCTGTTCATTTTCTGAATGACCATTCTATCCCTGAATTCCCACCAACATATTTCCAGGAATCACCTACCAAAACTTCTAAAACTCACTGAGGTCTTCCCAGTTACCACATATCCAAGGGGCTCCAATTTAACCTAGTGCTCCCAGAAGCAGCACCCTCATTACGGGAATCCTACATTTAGAAGGTCCCACTCTTTCTTCCTAATAGCTCTGTTTCTATAGTTTTAAGGGGTTATAGAGCTGTCTTGGCAGAGAGAGAAATTTATGACGGCAATTACTGTCTAGTGGCAGGTGTGGCCAAAAGGATCACAAAACTGCTAAGATGTGTCATATAAGCCAAGCAGGCTTTTCTAATCAGCTGCCTCTCTGAACTTTATCATTGGTCCAAATCTTCACTCTGAAAGTAAAGCTCCTCTTGTCAGCCAGCCACACACCAGATGGGTCAATCTACTGCTGCTTTGCAGCATGTGAAAGTGTTAGAATGTCAGAGTTAAAGGGGGTCCTACAGATACAGTCAGGTCAAATCCATTGCTTGACCAATGAGGAAGCTTCCACAGTAAAGTGAAAGAAAACCCAGCTTAACCCCCCTCCTACAGTTTTTTTTTTTTTTTTTTTTTGAGACGGAGTCTCGCTCTATCACCCAGGCTGGAGTGCAATCGCCGGATCTCAGCTCACTGCAAGCTCCGCCTCCCGTGTTTACGCCATTCTCCTGCCTCAGCCTCCCGAGTAGCTGGGACTACAGGCTCCCGCCACCTCGCCCGGCTAGTTTTTTGTATTTTGTTAGTAGAGACGGGGTTTCACCATGTTAGCCAGGATGGTCTCGATCTCCTGACCTTGTGATCCGCCTGTCTCGGCCTCCCAAAGTGCTGGGATTACAGGCTTGAGCCACCGTGCCCAGCCCCTCCTACACTGTTAAAAGCTGGGCAATGCATCTCAAAGATATTTCTTCTGAAACTATCCAAATTCAGCAGAGCAAAAGCTCCTGTTCGGGACAAGGTCGCCCAAACAGATCTGCAGCCTTTGCTGTTATTCCACATGCAAGAAGAGGAGAACAAATGAGATCTCCATTTCAGACAGCCAGGGCAATCCAGACCCTGTGCGGCAGCATTTGGGTGGTGCAGCTTCACTTCACCTTGACAGGAGCCACTGGACACACCCAACTAGGAAGTGGGCTGGGAGGCTCTTTTTGAATAAAGGCTCTGAGAGAACCTATGACTGAAAGTTCAGGGGCTCTGATAACCATGCAGTCCTAGGGTATGAAATGGCAAGAGATGAGCCCTCTTGGCCACAAACATATTCACTGACAGCAGCTACCATCAAGAGTGTCACATGGGCTATGCAGACCAACAGAAATCTCCCAGGAAAGTGCAGTGACCCACTGTCCCTCCATGCCTCACCATTATATAAGGCAGAGTTCACCACGCCTCCTGCAACAGCTAAGGCCAGGCCAAACTTGCCAATGGACTCAAACACTTTGGCAGCCATGTTTTCTTCTGCTGGACCCTCTCACACCTAAGGGGATAAAAACAAAACACAATCAAATTTGATGCCAAATCCTCAGAAAAGGCCCTCTCTGACACACAACAGTCACTTTTCAACCGGGCTATTTATTTCCCCATTCCTGAAAGTGCTAAATCATCCATTGAAGGATACCTAATAATGCTTTGTAGCTTGTAAAGTGTACTATCAATTCTTCTGCTTTATTTTCCAGTTTCTTTTCTTTCTTTTTTCTTGAGAAAGGGTCTTGCTCTGTCACCCAGGCTGGAGTGCAGTGGCACAATCTCAGCTCACTGAAGCCTCGACCTCCCAGGCTCAATCTTCTCACCTCAGCCTCCCAAGTAGCAGGGTCCACAGAAGTGTTAAATTAGCTAGCCACCACGCCCAGCTAATTTTGTTCATTTTTTTGCAGAGATGGGGTCTTGCTACGTTGCCCCAGGTGGTCTTGAACTCCTGAGCTCAAGTGTCCCCCTTGCCTCGGCCTCCCAAGTGTTGGGATTACAGGCATGAGCCACCATGCCTGGCTGATTTCTCTTTTTTTTCTCAACCATTTAAAGTAAGGTGTCTGGGACACTTGGTTCAATAATGAAAACAATGCATGGGCTTGAAATCCATAGAGAACTTAGCACCATACTAAACCACCCTCTCATTTCCTGGACAAGTAGGCCCCCAAAAAGAGGCTGTGTGGTTGGATTGCTGCAATTATGGTTTGAAAAAATAACTCGAAAAATGTGCTACATGTTGATGTCAACAAAAAAAGTAACCATTACAGCTAACACTTATATCAGGTAGCCTAATAAAAGCAATTTATTTACTTCTCACAATTACCCTATGAAGCATATTACTCCAGAGGAAACAGAGGCACACAGAGAGGTTACATGAGAAGCCGAGATTGCAGTTATTAAGTGGTAGAACCAGAATTAGAACCCAAAAGTCTAATGCTAGCAGACACAGCTTTCCTCCTCACCATACTGCTTCTCAACATTGTGTATTAGGAACGACCTGCTTCTTATGGAAGCAGGAGCTGGATGACATCCTGTGGCCAAGATAACTTAAGAACCCATTTGGGAGAAAGGCTCTAACTAGTTGCACAGGGATAAAGAGTTCTGGAATAACTGGGAGGGTGGGGCTGAGGCGGGGCGGGCATAAGCACAGTTGACCTAACTAGAAATCACTCTAGCATCTAACTTTCTAACGCTCCGCCCCACCGTCGTTGCCCGCTCCAGCCTCAAATCCTCCCTCCCTACTTCCCAGACCTCAACTCCTGAGACTACCTTTATCTCGTCCAGTGCATTTAAATCTTCCTTCTCCGAGGCTGGGACACCTGGCTCTTTCCATTTCTAATGGCTTCTGGATTATTCCTCACCCTGCCCCCATGGACACCTCCCTTACTCTGAGTACCCCCTGGCTCGTCCCGGGCTCAGCCCCTTCTCCCCTCCCTCACAAGCCGGACTCACGCACGCACTCTCCTCGCCCAAAGTGCACATCATGGGGCACAGGAGGATTGCAGAGACGCCCAGAGACTGGCCTTTGCCGCCCCCTCCATTCTCACCTGCTTCCACTCTGACCTCCACATGAATTCCCCAACCACGCATACTGCGCATGCGCTCCTCTGCCCCGCCCTCTTTCCAAGATCCACGCTTCCTATTGGTGGGGAAGAGAGCTGTGAGTTCTGGGAAGGGTGGCTTAGAACCTCACCCTGGTTCCACGGCTCTTAGCAGATGAACTACAACTCCCAAAAGACTATGCAGCGGCGGGCCCGCGAAGAAAAGCGTTTTCTCTTTGGTGATCACCGCGACTATGTTGCCGCAATGCCTTTTGGGAGCTGTAGTTTCCTGGGGCTAAATGCACGTGCCTATCCTGTACAGCGGCTAAGACTGAGGGAAGGTGAGCCTTAGGGCTCCGGGAAAGAGGAGGTGGGCGTCCAGTTGGTGGCAAAAAATGAGTAGGGGCAAGTTTATCACTGATGAAGAAGGGCAGGTGGAACTCTGGGGAAAGTCGTGGTGAAATCACCGGCGGGCTGAGACCCTTTGGGAGAAACGAAGGGCCGTCTTCCTTCCAAAGCCCTGTCTGCAAACGTCCTCAGAGTTGTGAGACATTGATTACCAGACACAGAGAGAACCATCTGTGCTGAAACACTGAGACCAACCGAGAGGAAGGAATTCATTCAGGGTCATGCACCGAGTGAGAAAAGGGGCTCGGCTTGGAATCCAGGTCCCCTGAACATGATTTTAAAGAAACGTTTTATTTGGAAAAGTTGCAAGAATAGTGCAAAAGAACGCACGTTTAACTTTGGCTCAGATTCACCTATTGTTAACAATGTGCTTCATTTGTTTTATCATTTGTTTCTTACCTCTCCCCTCCTCCTCCCGGCCGCCGCTCCGCCGCCCCACCTGCGTGTGCGTGTTTATTTTCTTATTTTTGTTTTGTTTTGCTTTTTTGTTTGTTTTTGAGATGGAGTTTCGCTCTTGTTGCCCAGGCTGGAGTGCAGTGGCGCGATCTCGGCTCACGCAACCTCCGCCTCCCGGGTTCAAGCGATTCTCCTGCCTCACCCTCCCGAGTAGCTGGGATTACAGGCATGCGCCACCACGCCCGGCTAATTCTTGTATTTTTAGTACAGACGAGGTTTCCCCATGTTGGTCAGGCTGGTCTCGAACTCCCAACCTAGGTGATCCACCCGCCTCGGCCTCCCAAAGTGGTGGGATTACAGGCATGAGCCACCGCGCTCAGCTCTCATTCTAGTTTTTACCTCCATAAGATCAACTCTTTTAGCCCCCACATAGGAATAAGAACGTGAGGGCTGGGCGTGGTGGTCACGCCTGTAATCCCAGCACTTCGGGAGGCCAAAGCCAGAGGATTGCTTTAGCCTAGGAGTTTGAGACTAGCCTGGGCAACAAAGTGAGACCCTATCTCTATAAAAAAATAAAAATAAAAGTAGCTGGATGTGGTGGCATGTACCTGTAGTTCCACCTATTCGGGAGCCAAGGTGGTAGGATTGCTTGAGCCTGGGAGGTCAAGGCTGCAGTGAGCTGTGACTGTGCCACTGCACTGCAGCCTGGGTGACAGACCGAGACTGTCTCAAAAAAAAAAAAAAAGTATGGTCATTTTAACAATATTAATTATTCAATCCACCAATCCATGAACACGAGATGTCTTTGTATTTGTTTATGTCCTCTCCAGTTTCTTTCATCAGTGTTTTGTGGTTTTATTGTAGAGGTCTTTTCCTCCGTTTTGTATATTGATTTCGTATTCCGCAACTTTACTGAATTTATCAGTTCTAAGAGATTTTGGTGAAATCTTTAGATTTTCTATATGTGAAGTATCATGTCATCTTCAAAAGGGGACAATTTGCCTTTTTTTTTTTTTTTAAGACTACTCAAGTGCAGTAGTGAGAAGTGGGGAAAGAGTAGAACAAGGAGTTCAATCTGAAACTTACTGTGAGATTGAGATAACTCACTGCCTTCACACTGGTCTGACTTCCTTTTTTCCAATTTGGATGCCTTTTATTTCTTTCTCTTGCCTGATTGCTCTGGCTAAGACTTCAGTACTATGTGGATTAAGAGTGATGACAGTGTGGGGGGCACAGTGCCTCACGCCTGAAATCCCAGCACTTTGGGAGGCCAAGGTGGGCGGATCTCCTGAGGTCAGGAGTTCAAGACCAGCCTGAGCAACATGGAGAAACCCCGTTTCTACTAAAAATACAAAAAAAATTAGCCCGGTATGTTGGCACATGCTTGTAATCCCATCTACTCGGGAGACTGAGATAGGAGAAATACTTGAATCCGGGAGGCAGATGTTGTGATGGGCCGAGACTGCGCCATTGCATTCCAGCCTGGGCAACCAGAGCACAACTCCATCTCAAAAATAAACAAATAAATAAATAAATAAATAAGTAATGCAAGTGGGCATCTTTGCCTTCTTCCAGTTCTTAGAGGAAAGGCATTCCTCTATTATCCCATTCAATATGATGATTGCTGTAGGTTTGTCATTTATGGAGTTTATTATGTTGAGATGTTTCTTCTATGCCTAATTTGTTGAGAATATTTATCATGAAGGATGTTGAATTTTATCAAATGCTTTTTCTGTATCTATTGAGATGATCATATGGTTTTTGTCCTTCGTTCTGCTGATGTGATGCATCCACGGTTATTGATTTATGTATGTTGAACCGTCTTTGCATTTCTGGAATAAATCTCACTTGATCATGGTGTATTATCCTTTCGATGTGCTGTTGGATTTTGTTTACTAGTATTTAGTTGAGGATTTTTGCATTGATGTTCATCCAGGATATTGGCCTGCTGTTTTCTTTTTTTGTTGTGTTTTTGTCTGATTTGGGTGTCAGGGTAATTCTGGCTTTACAGAATGGGTTAGGAAGAATTTCTTCCTCTTCAGTTGTTTTGGAATAGTTTGATTATTTCTTCTTTATAAGTTTGGTAGAATTCAGCAGTGAAGCCATCTGGTCCTGGGCTTTTCTGTTTTGGGAGACTTTTTATCACTAATTCAATTTCATTTCTCGTTATGGGTCTCTTCAAGTTTTCTGTTTCTTCCTGGTTCAATATTGGTATGTGTCCAGTTATCCATTTTCTCTAGGTTTTCCAATTTATTTGTGTATAGTTGTTCATAGTAGTCTCTGATGAATTGTTGTACGTCTCTCAAAACAGTTGTAATGTTTCATTTTTTATTTCTGATTTTATTTATTTGGGTCTCCTCTCTTTTCTTCTTGGTGAGTCTAGCTAGCAGTTTGATTGTTTATCCATTGAAACAAACAATGTCTAATTTCATTGATTAAATTTTTTTCACTCTGTTTTGTTTTGCCGTGCTGTAATCATTATTATTATTTTCCTTCTCCTAATTTTGGGTTTGGTTTGTTCTTGCTTTTCTAGTTCCTTGGGGAGCACTGTCAGCTTGTTTATTTGAAAACGTTCTAGTTTTTTGATGTAGGTGCTTACTGCTATTAACTTCTCCCTTAGCACTGCTTCTGTTGTATCCTCTATATTTTGGTATGTTGTGTTTCCATTTTCTTTTTTTTTTTTTTGAGATGAAGTTTCGCTCTTGTTGCCCAGGCTGGAGTACAATGGCATGATCTTGGCTCACCGCAACCTCTGCCTCCCGGGTTCGAGCAATTCTCCTGCCTCAGCCTCCCGAGTAGCTGGGATTACAGGCATGCGCCACCACGCCTGGCTAATTTTGTATTTTTAGTAGAGACAGGGTTTCTCCATGTTGGTCAGGCTGGTCTCAAACTCCTGATCTCAGGTTATCAGGCCTACTTCAGCCTCCCAAAGTGCTGAGATTACAGGCATGAGCCACAGCGCCCGGCCTGTGTTTCCATTTTCATTTGTTTCAAGAAATGTTTTGATATGCTTCTTAATTTTGTTCATTGACCCAGTGGTCATTTAAGAGTATATTGTTTGGGGCCGGGCGCGGTGGCCAAGCCATGTAATCCCAGCACTTGGGAGCCGAAGACGGCGGACACGAGTCAGGAGTTTTGAACCATCCTGCTAACATGGGAAACCCCGTCTCTACTGAAAAAACAAAAAGCTAGTCCGGGCGAGGTGGCTGGCGCTGTAGCCCAACTTTACTGGGAGGCTGAGGCAGAGAATGGCGAAAACCGGGAGGCGGAGCTCAGTGAGCTGAGATCCGGCCACTGCACTCCACCCGGTGACAGAGCAAGACTCTGTCTCAAAAAAAAAAAAAAAAAAAAAAAAAAAAAAAAAAAAAAAAAAAAAAAAAAGATATATTGTTGGCCAGGCGCGATGGCTCATGCCTATAATCCCAGCAGTTTGGGAGGCTGACATGGGTGTATCACTTGAGGCCAGGAGTTCAAGAACAGCCTGGCCAATGTGGTGAAACCCTACTCTATTAAAAATACAAAAATTAGCCAGTTGTGGTGGTGCACATGTGTGATCCCAGCTACTTGGGAGGCTGAGGCAGGAGAATCACTTGAATCCAGGAGGTGGAGATTGCAGTGAGCCGAGATTGCACCACTATTCCAGCTTGGGCAACAGAGCGAGACTCTGTCAAAAAATAAAATTAAAAAAAAATAATAAATAAATAAATAAATAAATAAATAAATAAATAAAATGAAAAATGGGCCAGGCATGGTGGTTCATGCCTGTAATCCCAGCACTTTGGGAGGCCGAGGCTGGCGGATCACCTGAGGTTGGGAGTTCGAGGCCAGCCTGACCAACAAGGAGAAACCCCGTCTTTACTAAAAACACAAAATTAACCAGGCATGGTGGCGCATGCTTGTAATTTCAGCTACTCAGGAGGGTGAGGCAGGAGAATGGCTTGAACCCGGGAGGCAGAGGTTGCGGTGAGCTGAGATCACGCCATTGCACTCCAGCCTGAGCAACAAGAAGGAAACTCTGTCTCAAAAAAAAAAAAAAGTATGTTGTTTAATTTCCATGTGTTTTTACAGTTTCCGAAGTTTCTCCTTTTATTGAGAAGATACTTGACATGATTTTGATTTTTAAAAAATTTCTAAGACTTGTTTTGTGTCCTAACATATGGTCTATCCTGGAGAATGTTCCATGTGCTGACAAGAAGATTATATATTCTGCAGCTCTTAGATGAAATGTTGGGTAAATGTTAGGTCCATTTGGTCTGGAGTATAGTTTAAGTCCAATCTTTCTTTGTTGATTTCTGTCTAG
Organism: Rhinopithecus bieti; assembly: GCF_001698545.2. Taxonomy (NCBI): domain Eukaryota; kingdom Metazoa; phylum Chordata; class Mammalia; order Primates; family Cercopithecidae; genus Rhinopithecus; species Rhinopithecus bieti. The sequence goes on along the minus strand of NW_016815820.1, from coordinate 1,921,157 downwards.
ATGATCTACCCATTGCTGAGAGTGAGGTGTTGAAGTCCCCAACTATTACTATGTTGGAGTCTATCTCTTTATTTATTTAGGAGACAGGGTCTCACTCTGTCACCCAGGCTGGAGTGCAATGGCACGATCTCACCTCACTGCAGCCTTGACTTCTCAGACTCAAGCAATCCTCCCACCTCAGCCTCCCCAGTAGCTGGGACTATAGGCGCATGCCATCACGCCTGGCTAATTTTTTGTACTTTTGCAGAGATGGGGTCTTGCCACGTCACCCAGGCTGGTCTTGAACTCCTGGGCTCAAGTGATCCTCCCACCTCGGCCTCCCAAAGTGCTGGGATTACAGGCATGTGCCACTGTGCCTGGCCTATCTCTTCTTTTAGATCAAATCATATTTGCTTTATATATCTGGATGCTCCAATGTTGGTTGCATATATATTTAGAATTGTTATATCCTTTTCCTGAATTGATCCTTTAATGGTTATATAATGACCTTCTTTGTCTTTTTCTTTCAGTGTTTCTGACTTAAAGCATGTTTTATGTGATATAGTTATAGCTATTTCTGCTTGCTTTTGTTTTCCATTTGCATGGAATATCTTTTCTCATCCCTTTACTTTCACTCTAAATATGTCTTTACAGCTGAAGTGAGTATTTTTGTAGGCAGCATATAGTTGCATCATTAAAAAAAAAATCCAGGCCAGACATGGTGGCTCACACCTGTAATTCCAGCACTTTGGGAGACCAAGGCAGGCAGATCACCTGAGGTCAGGAGTTCAAGACCAGCCTGTTCAACATGGAGAAACCTCGTCTCTACTAAAAATACAAAATTAGCTAGGTGTGGTGGCATGCACCTGTAATCCCAGTTACTCTGGAGGCTGAGGCAGGAGAATGGTGTGAACCCAGGAGGCGGAGCTTGCAGTGAGCCGAGATCACGCCACTGTGCTCCAGCGTGGGTGACAGAGCAAGACTCCATCTCAAAAACAAACAAACAAACAAACAAACAAACAAACAAAAAAAAAATCCATTTAGCCAGATTATGTCTTTTAAGTGGGGAATTGAGTCTGTTTACATTCAAGGTTATTATTGCTAGGTGAGGATTTATTCCTGTCATTTTTGTTGGTTGTTTTCTGGTTGTTTTGTATATCTGTTGTTCCTTTCTTTCTCTCTTATTGTTTATCATTGCAGTTTGGTGGTTTTCTGTAGTGGTGATGTATGAATCCTTTCTCTTTCTCATTCAGGTACCTACTCTACTAGCAAGTTTTATAGTTGCGTGTATTTTGATGATGGTAGATACTGTCTTTTTGCTTCCAGATGTGGGACTCCATTAAGAATTTATTGTAGGACCTATCTAGAGGTAATTAATTCTCCCAGTTTTTGCTTGTCTGGGAAAGACTTTATTTCTCCTTTATTTTTGAAGGATAGTTTTGCTGGGTATAGTAGTATTCTTGACTGGAAGTTCCTTCCTCGCCCACTTTCAGCACTTTGAATATATCATTCCATTCTCTCCTGGCTTGCTAAGTGTCTGCTGAGAAATCTGTTAGTCTGGTGGGGATTTCCTTTTATGTGACTTGATGCTTTTCTCTTTCTAAATATATATATTTGAGATGGGGTCTTGCTCTGTTGCCCATGCTGGAGTGCAGTGGTTTGATCATGGCTCACTGCAACCTCGACTACCTGGGCTCAAGAGATTCTTTTACCTCAACTTCCCAAATAGCTGGAACCACAGGTACATGCCACCATGCTTGGCTAATTTTTAAATTATTCATAGAGATGAAGCCTCACTGTGTTGCCTAAGCTGGTCTTAAACTCCTGAGCTCAAGGGATCCCCCTTCCTCGGCCTCCCAAAGTGCTGGGATTATAGGTATGGCTTACCATGCCTGGCCTGCTCTTGCTGTTTGTAGAATTCTCTGTCTTTGACTTTTGACTGTAATGTGCCTTAGAGAAGACCTTTTGGGTTGAATCTATTTGAGGATCTTTGAGCTTCTTGTATCTGGATGTCTGTATCTTTTGTAAGACGTGGGGGAATTTTTCAGCTATTAATTTGTTAAATAGGTTTTCTATGACTTTGCCTATCTCTTTGCCTTCTGGAATGCCCCAGTTTTAATATTTGGTTTCTTATGGTGTCTCATGCCTTTATTCTTCTTCTTCTTTGTTTTTTTTTTTTCAGTTTTGGTCTGACTGGGTTATTTCAAAAGACCACCCAAAAGCTATTAGAACTAATAAACAAATTCAGTGAAGTTGCAGGATACGAAATCAACCTACAAAACTCAGCAGCATTTCTATATGTCAATAGGAAACAATCTGAAAAAGAAATCAAGAAAGCAATTTTACAATAGCCACAAAGAATTTATGTATTTTATTTTATTTTGAGACAGGGTCTTGCTCTGTCACCTGGGCTGGAGTACAGTGGCGTGATCTTGGCTCACTGCATCCTCAGCCTCCAGAGTTCAAATGATCCTCTCGCTTCAGCCTCCTGAGTAGCTGGGACCACAGGTGCACACCATCATGCCCAGCTAATTTTTGTGCTTTTTGTAGAGATAAGGTTTCACCATGTTGCCCAGGCTGGTCTTGAATTCCTGAGCCAAGCAATCCCCCCCCCAGGCCTCTCAAAGTTCTGGGATTATAGGTATGAGCCACTGCACCTGGCCAAAAATTAAATACCTAGGAATTAACTTAACCAAAGAAGTGAAAGATCTCTACAATGAAAACTATAAAACACTGGTGAAAGAAAGTGAAGAGGACACAAAAAAATGGAAAGCTATTCCATGTTCATGCATTGGAAGAATCAATGTTGTTAAAATGCCTATACTAACCAAAGCAATCTATAGATTCAATGTAATCCCTATCAAAGTATCAAGGGCATTCTTCATAGAAATAGAAAAAAAATCCTAAAGTTTATACGGAACCACAGAAGACCCAGAATATTCAAAGCTATCCTGAGCAAAAAGAACAAACTGGAGGAATCACATTACCTGGCTTCAAATTGTACTACAGAGCTATAGTAACCAAAACAGCATGGTACTGGGCAGAGTGGGCCTGTTCTACCCCTGGATGGTATGCATGAGTGGCTGGCAGTAGCAGCAAACATGACAGATACTTAAACTTTTTGATCTTAGGATGCCTTCATATTTTTTGAAGCTGTTAAGTACTGCAAAGAGCCTTAAAATATGAATTATACATGTTTCAAATTAAAACAAAAAAATTAAATGTTACTCACTTACCCATTTAAGAATAACAGGTTGGGCACAGTGGCTCACACCTGTAATCCTGTAAGCACTTTGGGAGGCCAAAGCAGGAGAATCACTTGACTCCAGGAGTTTGTGACCAGCCTAGGCAACATAGAAAGACACTGTCTCTACAAAAAATAAATTAGCCAGGTATTGTGGCACACCTGTCCCAGCTATTTGGGAAGCTGAGGTGGGAGGATTGCTTGAGCATGAGGGGGTTGAGGCTGCAGTGAGCTGTGACTGCCACTGCACTCCAGCCCAGGCAACAGAGCAAGACTGTCTAAAAGAAAAAAAAAGTAAGAATAACAGTAAGAAACCCATTACGTGTTTACATATTATTACAAAAAATAATGATAGTTTCCCAAACGAAACTATTTAGTGAGAAGAGTGACATCGTTTGACATTTTTGCCAATCTTGGATTCTTCATTCAATTTATTTTGCTATCATAAGTGATGAAGCCTCTGAAAAATTCTACTGGGCAGTCAGGAGAGAATGAAAGTATGAAGAATAATGACTTAGTATCATCACAAAAATAATTTTGCCTTCAAGTACCCCCTGAAAGGGTCTCAAGGACTGGCAGGGTTACCTGGATTACACCCGGAGAACTTCGTTAGAGTAAAAGCCACCTCTGGATAACATTCACGCACTCATCCACGTAAGCTTCCAATCAGCTTTTCAGTGCTTGTATTAGTTGGGATATTAAAGTCTAAGTTGCTGTTCCAAGGAGACCCCAGAATACAGAGGACTAGATAAGATGCAAGTTAATTTCTTTTTGCTCCACATGCCATTCACAGACCCAGGTTCCTTTCCTATTGTTGGTTTACCATCCCCTAAAAGATTGTCTAAGCATGGGACGTCTGTTCTAGATTGCAGGAAAGGGAAAGTAGAGGAAATTCAGGGCAGCAATTTCGTTTTTTTTTTTTTGAGACGGAGTCTCGCTTTGTCGCCCGGGCTGGAGTGCGGTGGCCGGATCTCAGCTCACTGCAAGCTCCGCCTCCCGGGTTTACGCCATTCTCCTGCCTCAGCCTCCCGAGTAGCTGGGACTACAGGCACCCGCCACCTCGCCTGGCTAGTTTTTTGTATTTTTTAGTAGAGACGGGGTTTCACCGTGTTAGCCAGGATGGTCTCTATCTCCTGACCTCGTGATCCGCCCGTCTCGGCCTCCCAAAGTGCTGGGATTACAGGCTGGAGCCACCGCGCCCGGCTGCAGTTTCATTTTAAGCAAATGAGGCAGAAGCAGCACATACACTTTCCACTCCATTTCATTGTTGAAAACTTGGTTACATGACCTGATGTAGTCACAAAGGAGGATTGAAAACTGTAGTCTCTAGCCAGGCAGCCAGTAGACAAGAAGAAAAGATTTGAGGACTAACCAGCCATCTGCAATACTTCTCTTATTTATAAATAATCAGACACACATGATTTAAGTCCATTTGAGAAAAGCCATAACATAAAAGAGGAAACCAAAACAAACAAAAACTAAGCAAAACAAAAACAAAACAAAAGGCTGGGGGCGGTGGCTCACACCTGTAATCCCAGCATTTTGGGAGGCTGAGGCAGGCAGATCACAAGGTTAGGAGTTTGAGGCCAGCCTGACCAACATGGCGAAACCCCATCTCTACTAAAAATACAAAAATTAGCCAGGCGTGGTGACACATACCTGTAATCACAGCTGAGGCAGGAGAATCGCTTGAACCTAGGAGGCGGAGGTTGCAGTGAGCTGAGATCGCACCACTGTACTCTAGCCTGGGGGACAGAGCGAGACTCCGTCTTAAAACACACACACACAAAGAAAAAAAAGAAAAAACTTGGCTGAATCAGAGACAAGGTAAGGAGCATAGGAAATCTAAACAGATACACCCTATCGTTAATATCTTCAGGTAAAAGGAAAGATACTACCATACATGAGGGTAGAACAAGACGCTATTAAGACGAAAAGGAAGAGATGTAAGATGGAACATTTCCTCCTAAAAATCAAGAACAAAGTGAAGAAGGTTCCGTTTTCCCTTTTTTTTTTTTTTTTTTTTTTGAGACAGAGTTTCGCTCTGTTGCTCAGGCTGAAGCGCAATGGCGCGATCTCGGCTCACTGCAACCTCCGCCTCCTTGGTTCAAGCAATTCTCCAGCCTCAGCCCCCTGAGTAGCTGGGATTACAAGCACGTGCCACCACACCTGGCTAATTTTTTTTTTTTTTTTTGTACTCTTAGTAGAGATGGGGTTTCACCATGTTGGCCAGGCTGGTCACCAACTCCTGTCCTCAGATGATCCGCCTGCCTCGGCCTCCCAAAGTTCTGGGATTACAGGAGGGAGCCACTGTGCCAAGCCTGTTATCACTTCTATTCAACATTGTCCTAGCCAGTACAATAGCCTACAACAGGCAACGAAAATATATAGAAGGCATGTAGATTGGAAAAGAAGTTAAACTGTCCTTATTGGCAGATGATGTGATTGTGTGTATGTAGAAAATCCTAAAGAATACAGAAAAAGCTATTAGAACCAGTAAGTAAGTTTAGAAGGGATGCAGAACATAAGGTCAATATACGAAAACCAGCAACAAACCTCTGGACATTGAATTTTTTTTTTTTTTTTTTGTAGGGGGGCAGAGTCTCACTCTGTCGCCCAGGCTGGAATACAGTGGCACCATCTCTGCTCACTGCAACCTCCCTCCACCTCCCAGGTTCAAGCAATTCTCATGCCTCAGCCTCCCTAGTAGCTGGGATTACAGGTGTGCGCCACCACACCTGGCTGATTTTTGTATTTTTAGTAGAGACGGAGTTTCTCCATGTTAGCCACGCTGATCTCCAGCTCCTGGCCTCAAGCAATCCACCCACCTTGGCCTCACAAAGTGTTGGGATTACAGGTGTGAGCCACTGTGCCTGGCCTGAAATGTTTTGTTTTATTTTATTTTATTTATTTATTTAGAGACAGAGTCTCGCTCTGTCGCCGAGGCTGGAGTGCGGTGGCTCAATCTCGGCTCACTGCAAGCTCCGGCTCACTGCAAGCTCCACCTCCCGGGTTCACGCCATTCTCCTGGCTCAGCCTCCCGAGTAGCTGGGACTACAGGCGCCCGCCAGCATGCCTGGCTAATTTTTTGTATTTTTAGTAGAGACGCGTTAGCCAGGATGATCTCAATCTGCTGACCTCGTGATCCGCCCGCCTGGGCCTTTCAAAGTGCTGGAATTACAGGCGTGAGCCACCGCGCCCAGCCCAACCTGAAATGTTTTAAATACCACTTATAATAGCATCAAAATGTGATATTTAGGAACAAATTTAATTATACCTGTATGATAAAAAACTATAAATATTGCTGAGAGAAATTGATAAAGACCTAAGTAAATGGAAAGATATACCTTATTCACTGATTAAAAATTTCAGTATTGTTAAAATGCCAATTCTCTCCAAAATGATTTATGGATTTAAAGCAATGCCATATGAAACTCCAGAAAGTTTTTTGTAGAAACCGACAAGCTAATTCTAAAATTTATATGGAATTGCGAAGGACCTAGAATTGGCAAAACAATTTTGAAAAAGACAGCAGGGTTGGAGGCTTTAGTGTATCTGAAAGATATAGTGTACATCCATCTGCAAAGCTACAGTAACCTAGAAAGCATGGTATTGGTTCTCAATCCAGCAGGACAGAGAATTCAGAAATAAACCCACACATGTATGGTCAACTGATTTTTGACAAAGATAACAATGTTATTCAATGGTTAATGTGTAGTCTTTTAAAAAAATGGTTCTCCCAGCCTGGCCAACATGGTGAAACCCCATCTCTACAAACAGTAAAAAAAATTAGCCGGGCACGGTGGCACACCCCTGTAATCCCAGCACTTTCGGAGGCTGAGATGGGTGGATCACCTGAGGTCAGGAGTTCAAGACCAGCCTGGTCAACATGGCAAAACCCCATCTCTACTAAAAATAAAAATTAGCAGGGTATGGTGGCACATGCCTGTAATCCCAACTACTCAGGACGCTGAGGCAGGAGAATCGCTTGAACCCAGGAGGTGGAGGTTGCAGTGAGTTGAGATTGCACCACTGCACTCCAGCCTGGGCAACAGAGCAAGACTCTGTCTCAAAAAAATTAAAAAATTAAAAGCACAAATTATGAAATTTTTAACATTGATAAATTAGACTTCATTAAAATTAAAACTACTGCTTTGAAACACATTGTAAAGGAAAAAAGCCACAAACTGGGAGAAAATATGCCCAATATATTTACATGACAAAAGACCTGCATTCAGTACACATAAAGAACTGTTGAGAACTACTTAGTAACGAGAATACAAACTCAATTTTTAAAATGTTTTAAAAATAGGCAAAATATTTGAACAGACAGTTCATCAAAGAAGATATGGGAATGGCTAAGAAATACATGAGAAGATGCCCAATATCATTAGTCATCAAGAAAATGCAGGCCAGGCGCGGTGGCTCATGCCTGTAATCCCAGCACTTTGGGAGGCCGAGGTGGGCGGATCACAAGGTCAGCAGATCGAGACCATCCTGGCTAACATGGTGAAACCCCATCTCTACTAAAATACAAAATTTAGCCGGGCGTGGTGGCGGGCGCCTGTAGTCCCAGCTGCTCAGGAGGCTGAGGCTGGAGAATGGCGTGAACCCGGGAGGCAGAGCTTGCAGTGAGCCAAGATCATGGCACTGCACTCCAGCCTGGGCGACAGAGCGAGACTCCGTCTCAAAAAAAAAAAAAAAGAAAAGAAAATGCAGATTGAAACCATAATGAAATTACTACTACACATCCACTACAATGACTAAAATTTTGACAGTACCAGCTATTGGTGAGGATGTAGAGTAACTGGAACATTGCTGGTAGTAGTGTAAAATGGCACAACCACTTCAAAAAAAACTATTGCCAGTTTCTTATGAAATTAAACATACATTTACTGTACAACTCAGCAATTTCATTCCTATATATTTATTCAAAAACTAACGTCCATACAAGACTTGTACTCTCTCTGTGACCCAGGCTGGAGTGCAGTGGCGTGATGACTGCTCACTGCAGCCTGGAACTCCTGGGCCTAAGTGATTCTCCCACTGCAGCCTCCCAAGTAGTTGGGACTTCAGGCATGCACCCCTGTGTCCGACTAATTTAAAAAATTCTTTTTAGAGATGGGGTCTCATTATATTGTCCAGGCTGGTCATGAACTCCTGGGCTCAAGCGATCCCCTTGCCTCGGCCTCCCAAAGTGCTGGGGTTATGGACATGAGCCATCATGCCTGGCCTATATCAGCTTTCTTCATAATAACCCCAAACTGGAAACAACTGAAATACGTATCAAAAATAAATAGATGGAAATCAGTGGTAAGAAATGAAATACTATTGAGCAATAAATGGGAATTACTGCTACAAGCAGCAACATGAATGAATCTCAAATTATGCTGAGTGAAAAAAGGCAGACTCAAAATGGTGTAAATTGTAATGATTCTGTTTATATGAAGCACCAGAAAAGACCAATCTAAGCTATAGTTTCAGAAAGCAGATCGGTGGCTGCCTGGGGTAAGGGGTAAGGTGATTGATTGTCACCATGCCTGGCCAATTTTTGTATTTGTAGGAGAGACAGGGTTTCACCATGTTGTCCATGTTGGCCAGGCTGGTCTCGAACTCCTGACCTCAGGTGATCCTCCTGCCTCTGCCCACCCAAAGTGCTGGGATTACAGAGGTGAGTCACCTCACCCAGCCAACTCTTACTTCTCTCTAAGCCCCGGTTGAGAAGGCTGTAGAAGAGGCTGCCAGGAAGCAGGGTGGTGTCCTGGGCAGAGGTGAAGACAGAAGAGAATTTGCCAATCACAGACCAGGAGCTCCAGAGGGCCCGTGGGCGAGCTGGGAGGACCGTGGTGGGGCAGGGAGGAATAGGGGATTGAGTGGGGTTGGAAACATGCAGAGCAGTGTGAGGCATGAGAGGCAGCGTGATGCTGGGTGACCACCCAGGCTTGGACTTCTCATGGTGATGGAAGTAAAGAAGGAAGGGAGGCAGGAGCAGGTTGGTCGGCTGGTCTCTGGGATGAGTATGGGCTCAAGTCTCTTCCTGTCCTGACACTGCCTTCCCTTGGTAACCTGCCTTCCTCCACAGTGGCTCTCAGATCCCCGCTAATGCGGATGTCGAGTCTGTATCTTGCTCATTCTCTTCCTCTCACCTGCTTTCTTTATTGCAATGAAATTTGGAAGTGCCGTGCCTTCCCTACACACAAGGTGACTGCCTTAGCACCAGGTCACTTGTATCTCAGCTTGTTTGTCCACTCTCCAAACTCCTGGAGGCCAGGACCATGTCAATTTATCTTTGGGCCCCCTATATTTTAGGCCACGCTGTGCTCAAGGTACATGGTCCCCAGGCATTGTTTGATAAAACAATGAATTCAGGAGAGGAAAGGGGAAGTAAACATGCTTAGTGAACATCTTCTCTGTAGGCATATGCTTGTCCCTTGAAAATCATGTGTATGATTTCCTGAGCAGAGCGCTGGAGCTCAGTGGATGTTCCAGATCATTATTATTGAATTATATTATTATTATTTTATTATTCCACTTCATTGGGTAGGTGTTATTACCCCTACTCTATGTATTCATTTCACAAGTATTTCTTGAGTGCCTACTCTGTATCAGACACTGTGTTACACCCTGGGAATACTAAGTGTATATGAGTGTGCTGGTTCTTCCTGGTTGAACCCCAAATCCCCAGATGCATTTGGTGTCCTGCACTGTGAGCAGAAAGGACAGTCCCTGGGGCTTACATCAACCTGGCTCACTTGCCAGCTGCTTCCAGGTGTGTTTAGCCAACGGGAGGCCCTGGCAGGGAATGGCCTGGGAGGGAAGTTGGAGTGTTTCTTCCTTGCTCCCTTTACTTTGGGCTGTGTTTTTGGCAGTAACAACTGCAGCCTCTTTAGGACCACCCCTCCTTCATGGCTCCAGCTCTCCAGGGACTTCGGGAACACCATTCTACTCCCCCCACTGTCATCCAACACACACAGAGGGAGACACCGTCCTGGTCATCTCAGGGCCCTGAACTGTGGCTAAGTCCACAGGGGCCTCCTGGGCAGTGACCTGGGTAGACCAGCTGTTTGTCATTGGCTCCTCCCTTCCTTCATGCTACTCCCTGCCTGGCACAGCGCAACTGCCGATGCTCAGACCGAAGTGACTAAAGAGGATCTCCTGGCCTTCAGAGTCCACAGCCTGACACATAGAGCACAGAATTCACTGGAAAGAAAAAAGAAAGGGAAAGAGGGATGTAAAAGGAATGGAGGGAGGATGGACCTTGTATCTGAGTCCATCCTGTGAATCCATTCTCCCCAGGTCACTAAGCCTGAGGTTATAACGAAACAGGCTTCTGAAAGGTCACGGATCATGTAAAGGGAGGCTTCTGTTGTAGGGAAAGGCCACTGAACTTGAGAATCATTCTTGCCAATTCTGTGATCTTGGGCAATACATTTGGCCTTAGTTCCCTACTCTGCAAAATGAGCACAGCTCTCATGCTTCAAAACAAAGAGAGGAAAGGTCATGAAAATCACACCCCTTCCCCTCCCCAGGATTTTCCAATAGGTAAAATTTTCAGCTCCTAAAAGCCCATGTGGAAAAAGAAAACAGATGGGCTCTGGGAAGTGCTGCAAAGCCCTGGGAGGGACTCTGAGTCCCCTCTGTCCTTTAAGGTCAGGCAGAGGGGTCAGGGAAGGAGACAGGTCTGCAGGGACCTGGAGCCAGAAGGGATGAGGCAGGGGCTAGGTGTGCAGCACCCAGTACATGAGAGGCACTGTGTCAGACTCTAAGGAAACAGAGCAGAAGCTAGCATTCTGGCCCTCAAGGAGCTCTCAGGCTTGCCAGAAGCATTTGGATGGGACAGGGCAGGCTGTGGGTGAACTCGAGCCTCCTGCTCCCTCACCGTACACCGTGGAAGGTGTCTTGCTAGGGTCAAGTCTCAACTCCGGCCAGAGTAAATGTCTCCTATATGGGGAGGTGGAGTTTCTGTTGGGGATGAGGAACTGGAACTGGGCCCAATCTGGTGACTAGTCAGAGTGTACTGAGGTCCTAAGGGACTTGCCTTCCAAGCTGACCTGGGACAAAAAGTAATGCTCCTTTTGTCCGCTAGGAGGAGCCAGTGTCCTTGAGTGGACTGCAGGGTACGCGCGCCCCGCCCCCCGCCGGCGCCCCACCCCCGGCCGTGGGGACGGGGAGCATTCAGTAGGTGGGAATCAGCAGGTGGGCAAGGGAGAACGGTCAAGCGGGTCGCCCAGCCTCCCGGAACACTTCCCCTTGACCTGTGCTCTGGGCTTTGGGCTCTTTCCTTCTCTGCCGTACGTGGTGGTGGTGGCAGTGACTCCAGCTCTACGGAAATACAGATTGTGCGTAAATCCAAAGCAAATCTTTACTTCACCCTCACCAACCCAGAGGGTGGGCAAACTGGGCGGGGTGGGGGCAGTTTGAATAAAGTCATTCTATCCATCTGAGCCTCCGTTTCTCATCTGTAAAGTGCAAGCTTTGTTTAGCCAGATGTTTTCTAAGGCATCACTATGGGGATTTTGAAGTCCAGTGATTCCTAGTGCTGCCCCTTCCCCTCTACCCTCAGCCTTTCCTGATTTCTGCAAATGCACACCACCAGCTGGTCCCGTTACAGAGCTTCCTGCCCCTACGTTCACCCCCAATGCAGGGACATTCCTCTGGCAGGTGTGAGAGGCAGAGTCCCTGGGAAACTAAGAGACCTCTGCCAAGATCCACACTCTTGGCATCACCTGGGCCTCTCTCTCCAGGGCATGTTTTATTTCCAAGCACAGACTGTGTTTGCAACTCAGCCAGATCTCTTCACCCACACATCCCTTGGGTACTGCACCCCAATGTGCCCAAGGCTTAGCTCTCCACCCCAAGGCTTAGCTCTCCACCCCTACTCCAGGTTGCTGTCCATTTCAGAGGTGGCCCAGCACCCTCCCAATCCCCCAAGCCTGAAGTCTGGTTATAAACATCAACCCTTCTCTTCTCGTACTTTCTCTTTCCATATTCATGTGGCCAAAAAGTCCAGACAGGCTTACCTTGAATGTGCCCACCTCTCCTCTCTCCTGCTGCCCCTGCCCCAGTTCAGGCCTTCATCGTTTCTTTCCGGAACCGGCTGGTCTCTCTGACTCCAATCTGTCCTCTCTCCAATCTATCATCTATCTATGCTGCTGCCAGAGAGCTCTTTCTAAAGCACAAATCTGATTATGCACATCTCTGCTTTAAAATCTTGGCTGTAGCCTCGTGGCCTAAAGATAAATCCAAAGTCCTAATCAGGCTTCCAAGTCCATTCACGGTCTGACCCTTGCTTCCCAATCCAAGCTCATTTCCCAGCACACTCCTGGGCCCATCCACACTACACTGCTCCCCACCCTCTGATCTGCTTGTGTTCTTTCAGGGTTCTTGCCTTTGCAAACATTGCCCCCTCAGCCAAGAACTACAACCCTGATTTTTGCTTGGTGAACTTGGACTTCTCCTTGAAGACTGAGCTCAAGGCTGTTCAGCCTTTCCCAAGTGTCCCAGGCAAGGTTTCCGTCACCCCTCTTTATAATTTCTTTATAATCTGTCTGCCTCCTGCACTAAACTGTAAGCCCCTATTTAGCTCTGTACCTCCACATCTAACCAATGCTTGATATGTGGTAGGGACTTCCTACATGTGCTGAATGAATAAATGAATGCATATGCATGAATGGCCTGGGAAATGACACGCTCAATTGCACTCTTCCTTTTTTCTCTGCTGGAGCCCACTGAGCAAGGACAAGGGAAAATAGTAGGAGATGAGATGGAGGACATGGGTGGAGACAAGACCAAGTAGGGCTTTGGGAACCAAAAATAATAGAGTTGGGATGATTTCTCTCTTACTGGATCTCAGGTACACAGATTTAATCAATCAATCAGACTCCTCAGAATGATATATTATCATCATCATTGTTGTCATTGTCATCTATTTTTTGGTCCCTCTCACATACAGTGAGAATCCACAAACATTTATCTTATGTGAATCCTTCCATCCTCCCTATTTTTACTTACAGGAAAATTTGCGTTTCATTCTCAAAGCAATGAGAAGTCTTTGGAGGCTTTTAAGCAAGAGAGTGACGTGATCTGATTTTCATTTTATAAAGATTGCTCTGTCTGCTCCATGGAAAATGCATTGTAGGGGACGAAAGTGGAGCTGAGGGACCAGATAGAAGCTGCTGAAGTGCACGAATGAGGAATGGTGTTCGGTGGAGGAGTGGCGGGGGAGAGACAGAAAAGTAGGAAGGTGAGCATAGGTACTGGAAGAAGAGAAGACCAGACTGGCTGGTGTATCAGATGTGAGAATCAAGAGGGGAAAAGGCCTCCACAGTGAAGGTCTCAGCTGTTCTGAATAGTAGTTTAGAGGCAGTCTTTGGTTGGAAAGAGAGCCGGGGAACTTGTCTAGAAGCTGGGTCTACACAGCAAGCATATCTTTCTTACTTAGACTGTATTTGGGGAGGGGCAGTAAAGACTGTATTTATTTGGGGCAAATGAAGGAATGCTTAGGGAGGTAATGGAGGGCGGAGAGTTTGTCCCTCCAAGCCAATCCCCGCCACCCACTTTTTTTTTGAGACCAAAAAAAACCACCACCTCCTAGGTTTGATTCTCCTGCCTCAGACTCCCAAGTAACTGGGATTACAGGTGGGCACCACCATGCCCGGCTAATTTTGGATTTTTAGTAGAGATGGGGTTTCACCATGTTGGCCAGGCTGGCCTCAAACTCCTGACCTCAAGTGATCCACCCACCTTGGCCTCCCAAAGTGCTGGAATTACAGGCGTGAGCCACTGCGCCCAGCCCAAGCCAATCCTTAACCCCACCACAGGCCACAGGCCTTTGCATAGGAGGCTCCCTCCCCAAATCTGTGCAAACCAGCTCCTCTTTCGATCAAGGTCTCAGCTCAAAGATCATCTCAGATAAGCTCAAAGATCGTCTCTGACATCCTGGCTGGAGAGATGACACTACCTCCTGCCCCTCACCATCACCCTCTACCACTCTCTTTCACTTTCTTACAGCACTTATCAAAGCTTTGACGCAGTTCTCTGGTGCAGCCACCTTCCAGAGCTTTTGGTGCACTTCTGAGGCTCCCCTCCACCTCTCCTGTTTCCAGCAACTTGGTGAGTTTTGATGGACACAGAACCAAGAATCCAGCGCCAAGGTCCAGGCCTTTATGAGGTGCTCGTGCAGGGGCTGCACACCCAGCTGCCAATCAAGTGAAGGGAGGAAAGAAAATGAACATCTCAGACCTCAAGCTGGAAGAAGTTTCAGTCCCAGAAGGTGGTAACTGGTTCCCCTGCCCCTCTTCCTACCCCCTCCCGCAGCTCGGCCAGCTGCTGGAGGGACGCTGCAGGGGAAGGAGGCAGGGTGATTAAGAGCTCTGGTTGTCAGGGCTGGGGCCAGGGGGCACGCCCCCTGGGTGACATTTTCTCGCATTGTGTCCTCAGAACAAAAACGAGTCTTATTTGAGGAGCTAGATGGGGGAGGGGACCCGGGGGGCTGAAGCGACGGAGTGGAATCCTGGCTCCAGGGAACAGCGATTACTCATCAAAGGCCAGGGCAGCCCAAGTCTTTGTGTGCCCTCCGCAGCCCGCCCGTGCCTGGCCACAGGCCCCCAGCCCTAGACTTCCCCCTGACAGCCCCAAAGAGCAGGGCTGGGGTGGGGGAGAGCTGGGATCGTGTGTGGGCACAGAGCCCAGACAGGCGCGGTGGGGGCAGGGGTGACCAGGGCAGGCTTCCTGGAGGAGGGGAGCGTAGACATGCGCTGGACAGAGGGGAGGCGCAAGGATCAGAATTGCTGCGGGCTAAGGGGAGAAAAACGTGGGTCTCTGGAGACCAGGGGGTGAGTGCGGGGGGACGGGGAGGGGCAGAACTTCTAAGGTGTCAACTCAGCCCCGGATGGAGTGTCCTGGAGGGCTTGGGGAAGGGGCCGCTTCCTGCTACAATGGCTATTTTGGGGCCTGAATCAAATCAAATCCGCCGCAGCCCCAGAGCCCCAGCAGCTGCGCAGAACAGCTGTCCGGCCGAGGGGGCTGAGCGGCTGGAATGGCGCTTCCTGCCCCCCACTGATCTCTGACCGCCCAGGGGTGTGGGTTGCAGGGGAAGGGGGAAGAGGATGTGAAAGGGCTTTGGGCTCAAGTCAGAAACCTGGGCTAAGATAGTGTGCTTTCCTCCTCCTGCGTTGTGCAACCGCGGGGCTGAGACTGGCATCTTTATGCCAGTTCTGGGTCTTCCCTGCACCTTCATCCTCCATTCAGTCCCTACAAGGTATCTCCCCAGGCCCAGACAATCCCTATCTGAGCAGTCCTCCTGATCTTCCGCCCAGGAAGCCCTTCTAGTTTTCTCTTGATGGGAGGAGCCCTTTCCTCATCTGCCCCCTCCCAACCTCAAAGGTTGTTCCTAGACTGGTTCCCTGCGGGCACAGCAGCATCTCTCCCATCAGATCTGGATTTGGTTCTTCCTCTAGCTGAACTCCCAGCCATCCACTTGATATTTACCCACAAGGCACCTGAGTGTTGACACAGAAGACAGGTAAGCTTCCCAGCAGGTGCCTGTTCAATCTCCTGATTGTGCTGAAGGGGCCTCATGCATGCCAGCTAAAAACCCATAGGTTGGCATGTAATAGAGTTGGGGGGAGCACTGAACTGCCTCCTCCAGGAAGCCTTCCTGGGACAGGCAAAAAGGAGAGGTCTCTTTCTTTTTGGTCCACCCTGGCTCAAGGCCAGCCAATGTCCACAAGAGTGACCAAAGCTGGGACATGCCCTGGGGCAGCCCTGTCCTTCAGGTCACTAGTCCATGACAGGGTCCCTCGTGCCCATCTTGTGCAGAAAGAACCCCATTGTCCAGGGGGCATAGCTGAAGGGTGAGTTCAGAGCCCAGAGATGTTGACCACAGGACTGGTCATCAGCCTTCTGACCACAGCAGGAGGGAGTCAGGGAACTGTGTGGTCTGTGGGGGCGAGGGTCAGGCACACACTATTGCACACACAGGGCCATAAGCCCAGGCACTGCCCTCCTCATCCAGGCATACACTCCCCTGCGCTCCCCCCAGGATGGCCCCTCCCTTTCTTCTTCCGCATTCCTGCTGGCAGATGCTCCATTCTTTTCTTCCCCAAGCAAGCCAGGGAGATCTCCACCTTCCGGGGTGGGGGAGCTCCGGACATAGCAAAAGTGGGGGGAAGCAGGGATGTGCCACCTGTCCCTGGGGGCAAGGGGAGCCCCTGGAGCCCCACCCACACTGGGATGAGAGCCCAGGGTGCTTTGATCTCCTGTGTGGTGCGCCTGTTGTGGAAGCTGCCAAGATGAACAGAGATGCACGTACAGGTCTTTTGGCCAGGTCTGCAATTCCTGAGCTTGTTTCCAGATCAGAGCCCTCATCTTCCTTCAGAGACCTCTTCACTAATGGACCGCCCTCCTCTTTCCTCACTGAATCCCTCCCCTCATTGAACGCCTCTCCTCTCCCATCCCTATCTCTATGCCTCATCCCATCTCTGGTAGAGCAGTGTCCTTTCCTTCTAATTCCCATGGGCCCCAGAAGATCTGGTCTACAACACAGACCCCATGGGTAGTGGCTGAGACAGGTTGCACTGGTTTGCTTGTGCCCAACCCTGCCAAGACACCACCACCACCACCCCCTCCCCATGCAGGCCCAGCCTGGGAAGGCCCATCTGGACTCAGGAAGTCCTGCCATTTCAGCAGTTTGAGGTTCCTGGCCCAGCAGGGCCCCCAGGCTCCAAGTAGGCCAGGGACTGGTAAGAAGTGAATGGCAAGTGAAGACTAGTAACCAGACTCCGAGTTGAACTTGATTTTGGCCCTGAATCTGTCTGAGGTGGAGTCCTACGATCTAGCCTTCTTTTTTTTTTTTTTGAGACAGAGTCTCGCTCTGTTGCCCAGGTTGAAGTACAGTGGCACATGGCGTGATCTCGGCTCACTGCAACCTCCATCCCTAGGGTTCTAGCAGTTCTCCAACCTCAGCCTCCCAAGTAGCTGGGATTACAGGTGCCCACCACCACACCCGGCTACTTTTTTTGTATTTGTAGTAGGAATGGGGTTTCACTATGTTAGCCAGGCTGGTCTCAAACTCTCGACCTCAGGTGGTCCACCTGCCTCGGCCTCCCAAAGTGCTGGGATTACAGATGTGAGCCACTGCACCGGCCGACCTAGCCTTCCTGTAGGATCATTCACACACATCACTGTTTCCCTCATAAGCATCCCAAAGCAGGAGGAGGCCCATTCCCCCTTCCACCCTCTCCCAGCCCAGGAATAGCTCGCCCCAGAGTGATCTGGCTCTGGTGATCAGGAACTCACTGTGTCTGTCCAGTCTCAATTCTGCCTGCAGTGGAGGAGACCCCACCCTAAGTGAAAGCAGGGACTGTGGGGTCCACGTGGGATTCAGGGAGGTTGGGAGAGTAAGACCCAAAGAGAGCCAGAGATAAAGACAGAAAGCCAGAGAGGTCAGCGATGGAGAGACGGGAGGGAGGGAAGGAGAGAGGGAGGGAAGAAGAGAGGGAGAGAGAAAAAGAGAAAAGCGGAGGGAAGAGAGGAAGGTGGGGGAAGGGAGGGAGAGACAGGAGACATAGTGAAGAAATGCTGAGCCAAGATGAGAGGAAGGAAGCTATTGGCCCTCCTCCCTCCCTCCCTCCCTGCAGCCATGCCAGGCAAAACTCCAGACACAAATGCATCCCAATGGGCGTCTGGCAGGTAGGCTCCAACTGCTCTGAGGTTCTGAGGTTCCGCTGAGCTCACCTGGCCAAGTGTGTCAAAACTCCCACCAGCATCACCCCAGCACCACCTAGAAGCACTCTGAGCCCCACTCTGAAGATAATTCTGGGAATCAAAAAGAAGGTGAAACCTGCCCAAGTCCCCCGAGAGGGTCTCAGGTCCCTCCCCAGTCCCCTGCATTGCTGGAAACCCTTTCCCCTAGAACAGAGCTACACTAACTGCCAGGAGGCCAGGGCTGTTGGCAGAATCAGAGATGACCCCCTCTCCCACCTTCCGCTTTGCCACGCCAGTGACTATTTGCTGACTGTCTCTTTCTTGTTGCTAATCGCTCGGCCCCGTCTAATTGGTAATTAGCCTTGCGAGCCCAGCCTGTGTTTGGCTAATTGCTGTTTGTCTCACCCTCATCTCCGGCAGCAGAGTGGTGCCAACACAGCCGCCTGGGCTCTATCCGGGCTGCTGGCATCCGTGCCAGGTTCTGTAGAGGTTTCTGCAGCCCCAGCCTATTCTCTTCCAGGGATTTTGTGGGGTACAGCCTCCTTCAGCAGTAATGTCAGCCCTGAGGGTGGTCCCTGACAGTCCTTCTGGGCGGTTGCAGACTGGGGCCCCTGCTTTCATGCATAGTCCACGCCCAGTTATAGAAAAAGACGGCCATGAGTGAGCTACAGTCCCTGCTAAGGAGTGGAGTCTGGGGGGACTCCAGGGAGGAGGAGGTATCTGCACCGGACCTTAAGGATGTCTAGGATTTAACCATCAGAGAAGGCAGAAAGGACTTTTCAGGCAAATGGAACTGGAGGTGGTTGGCCCAGTGTGACTGAAGGGTCTGGAAAGGAGCCTGGAAAGGTAGGTAGGGCTGGGTTTGATTCTCCAAGCACTGGGAACCATGGAAGGTTTTTGAGCTGGGGAAAGGTATGATCTGCTCTGCCCTGGGGGGATCATTCTGGAGACCATGGTGAGGATGATGATTGGTGAGGGGAGAAACCAGGCCAGGGTGAACCATCAGGAGGCTGCTGCTTTTGGGGTGGAGGCAGAGAGGAGGACGAGGTGGTGGGGGGAGAATTGTTTTAGAAGAACCCACAGGATTTGTTGATGGATTGGAAGCAGGAGACATCCCCAGGGACGATGTGCCAAGACTGTGATGATAGACTTCCAAGGACAACAAAGATCCTCCCCTCCCCACTAGCCCTGTTGGGAGAAGGGCAGGTGGCATTTTACCTGTTTTCCATGACTCATAAAGTAGCTTGGGACCCCTTTTTGAGAACTAAGTCTCCTGGTCTCTTTAGGAGCCTCTTAAGGAGTTGATCAAGAATTGACACTGGCTGGGCCCTTACCATGGGCTGGTAACCAAGCACCAGCTCCTCAGAACTTCCTAGGAGAAAGCCACTATTATTATCTTCAGTTTTCACATGGGGAAACTGAGACTAGGGGAGATTAAGCCATCCGCCCAAGGCCATACAGCTAGTAAATAGCGGAGGTTGGATACGCTCAAGTCTCACTTCTCAGCCAGAACTTTAAACATGACTTTGCAGTACCTCTCAACCTCCTGTGACAACTATGCTCGGCTTGGGTTTGTTTTATTGATTGATTTATTTTAATCAAAATGGCACCAACCAGCTTGTCCCCTCTACCTGGAATCCCTTTCCTTTTCAACTTTGTCCAAATCCAACCTGTCCTTTTAAGCCCAGGGCAAAGCCTACCTCCTTCAGGAAGTCATCCTGGATTTTATAAGCCCCTCTCTACATGCTGGAGGTAACCTCTTGGGCATACTTGATTTTGAGTCTTGTAGCAGGCTTTCTCTACTCTTTGCCCTCTCCTGGAGCCTCCTATAGAGGGAAGACCCACCCTGCAGGAGGCCACACATGTGTTGTCCACATTGCCCTAGACTGCTCCGGGATGGGTGTTGTCCTCACTGAACAGCAAGTATCCTGAATCCCCTGGTCATCTTTGGGTCATACCCGCTGCCACGTCACCTGGCACTGCACACAGGGTAATGTCTGCCCTGTGTTTATGTTCTGAGCGATGCTTACCTGTCCAACTGGAGGAGGCTCCTCTCACTTGCCATGCTGGACTCAAGTGGCTCCTGGCTGTCCCCAAAACTCAGGTTCACCCACCACGGCAGGGAGCCTTGACTCTGTCCAGGATCGCCAGAAGCCTGAGCTGCTAGCTCAAAGAATAGCCCAGAGCAGGAATTTCCCAAAGTGTTGGGGGCCTCATGGAATGATTACTTTGAAATGGACCACACGTGGTTAGATGAGCAAGTCTTTGTGCTTTTATCAAAACCATCAGTGACATCTTGTGTCTTCCTTTCAGAGCCTTTATTTTCTCCAGCAGTATTGGCCTCATGCCCCAGAATAAAAATACACTAGTACTTTCCACCCAGCCTGGAGGGGGCTTTAGTGGAAGCTGGTGGAGCTGCAGTAAAGGGGTGGGTGGGCAGAGAGGGGTGGGTGGGCATTGTCCTTTGGCTCCAAGCAGGCCCCAGACTAAAGCAATCTAGGAACCAGAGGTTGGAGACCCCACTAAGGAAGGAACCTGGGAGAAGATTTAGCACAGAATTTTCAACTGTGTTTGGGAGACCTGTGGGATCCTTACAGGTGCCTCAGGGGTTGTTGAAGGGCAAAAGATGGGCATTATTATTACTATTTCGAGATAGGGTCTTGCTCTGTTGCCCAGGCTGGAGTGCAGTGGTGCAAACATGGCTCACTGCAACCTCAACCTCCTGGCCTTAAGTGATCCTCCCACCTCAGCTTCCCCGAGTAGCTGAGACCACAGCACGCACCACCACACCTGGCTCTTTTTAAAAAATTTTGTAGAGATGGGGTCTTGCCACATTGCCCCAGGTGGTCTTAAATTCCTGGGCTTGGCTGGGCTCAGTGGCTCACGCCTGTAATCCCAGCACTTTGGGAGGTCAAGGCGGGAGGATCACGAGGTCAGGAGATCAAGACCATCCTGGCTAACACGGTGAAACCCTATCTCTACTAAAAATACAAAAAATTAGCCAGGCGCAGTGGCATGCACCTGTAGTCCCAGTTACTCGAGAGGCTGAGGCAGGAGAATGGTGTGAACCTGGGAGGTGGAGCTTGCAGTGAGCCGAGATTGTGCCACTGCACTCCAGCCTGGGCGACAGAGCGAGACTCTGTCTCAAAAAAAAAAAAAAATTCCTGGGCTCAAGCCATCCTCCCACCTCGGCGTCCCACAATGCTGGGATTACAGGCATGAACCACCACACCCAGCCAAGGCGGGCATTATTTATCTTTGTGTTCCCCAGAAGCATTCTGCCATTCCTGGTTTGCATAGTCATTGGAGACATGGGCTCTGCAATGAATCTTCCTGGATTCAACCCAGAAGCTCTGTCCCTTACTGCATGTGTAACTGTGGGCAGCTTACCGAATGTCCTTGTGTCTCATTTTCCCATCTGCAAATATCCGGAGGATGATAATTATCATGCTGTTTCAAGGTGGGTCGTGATGGTTGGGAAATCCATGGTACCATGCTTGGTCTTCAGCAGGACTTTACAAAAAGAGCCTATATTATTTTAACTATATGTTTTCGGTTTTTTCCCCCTTCTCTAGCCTATCTGCCAGATTCATGAACAACCTGACCCAATGCAGGCAAATGCAGAGGATGTCCCATAACTGTCCCACTTCCTAGGAACCCTTCTTTGTGGCCAGCCAGGGCTCAGTGCAGAGAGACAGAGAAGACCCAGGTGTCCCCTGGCCCAATGCTTCCGGGAGGCATCTCGGCCTTCCCACCTCTGAGAACATTCAGGCCTTTGAGATGTGGCCCCTGCCTGCCCCAGTCCCCCCGGCCCGACAATGGGGGCTTCAGAGGAGACTGGATGGCAGGACACAGCCACTTCTGTGAAGCAGAGTCGACCGCCAAGCTGGTGAGTCTGAGAAGGCATTCCTCATGGGGCAGAGAAGGATGAAGGGAGGAGGCTGTGCTTTGGCCCCTTGGCCTAGCCCTGACCCGAGGACCCATTGCCACTGGGGCTTGGACAAAGGTCCCCTCTTCCTGCTCTCTGTCCTTTCGGTGCCCACCCGGGGGATGGTGCCAACAAGGGTCTGTCCCAGGGCCATGAAGGAAGGCATGAGGCTTGGATGATGGGAGGGGTTTCCTCGAGTGCTGCTGGGTGAGTGGAGAGGTGGGCAGGCGGCCAGCCAGGAGAGAGCATCTGTTGGAGCTTGTGGTGGCTGCAGGCTCAGGGACCCTTGCCTCCTTCCCTGCACCCTCAGTCCTCAGCCTGCTGAGCCATCTCTTGAATAATATCTCCAGCAATCTCAAAATTATCTTCTCCCCTTCAGGAGGTCTTCGTGGATTTATCAGGGAGAAGCATGGCTGAGTAAAGGAATTCTGGCACCATGTGACAACCATCTTCCTCATCAAGATTGGTGTCCTGGGATGTGGCTATCCCTGACCTTCCAGCAGAATGAAGAGAAAAGGCTGAACCAGGCAGTTCAGCTTCCCCCAGTAGCACTCCTCTCAGGCCATGGAGAATAATAATAGCTAACATTAACTGAGCTTTTGCTAGGGGCCAGACCTTTATGTGCATTATCTCATTTAATCCTTGTGCTAAGAGGTAAGTACCATTACTATTGCCAATACAGGAAACAGAAGCTTAGTGTGGTTAAGTGACTTGCTCAATGGCTGGAAGAGGTGAAGTAACCCACCTCAAGGTTGTTCAGGTAGTTAGCAGTACAGCCAGGATTTGAACCCAAGCAGTCTAAACCCCGAGATTCATTTCATCAAAAACAGCAACCAGAGAATAGAATCCTGATCCCTGCAACAGGTCAGCTGAGCCAGGACCAATTCATTGCTTGATTCCTACAAAGGATTCTTGCTGATGAAGGTAACAAGGAAGATAGAAACAGGAGATTGGTAACAGTGAAGAAGAACGTGTTGATGAATAGGTGACTAGGAAATTCCCACCTAGGAGTCATTGAGTTGTTCATTCATTAATCCATCATCCATCTCAGGAGCTCTGCTGAGTTGCCACAGAGTGTAAAGAACATGAGCTCTGGAGCCTGCCAGACTGAATTCAAATCCCAGTTCTGCCATGATTTCCTGTGTGACCTTGGGCACGTTGCTTCACTTCTCTGAGCCTCAGACTTCTCATCAATAAAATGAAGATAACAAATTATCTATCTTGTAGGGCTGCTGTGAGAATACATGTTATAATGCATAGGAAGTGGTTTGTATGGTGCCTAGTACAGAATGAACACTCAGTGAATATTAGCTATTATTATTATTATTACTTATACTTCTGTCCAGGTGCTGGGCTAAGGTACTAGAGTTACACAGACGAATGGGACTGCCTCTCTGATTGAAGAGATTAGTGGAAGAGATAGAGATAGACAGACACAATGTAATAGGTGCCAGGAGTGGGGCCTGTACAAATAGCCATGGGAACACTTACTGTTCCTGAAGGACTACGGAGGGCATCCCAGAGGAGGTGACCTTATCTGAGACTTGAAGGATAAATAGGAACCTATTAAACAGATAGGAAAAGAAGAGATAAAGCCGGCTGGGCACAGTGGCTCATGCCTGTAATCCCAGCACTTTGGGAGGCCAAGGCGGGCAGATCACGAGGTCGGAAGTTCGAGACCAGCCTGGCCAACATAGTGAAACCCTGTCTCTACTAAAAATACAAAACTTAACAGGGTGTGGTGGCGGGCACCTGTAGTCCCAGTTACTTGGGAGGCTGAGGCAGGAGAATCGCTTGAACCCGGGAATTGGAGGTTGCATTGAGCCAAGATCGTGACACTGCACTCCAGCCCGGGTGACACAGCAAGACTGTGTCTCAAAAAAAAAAAAAAAAGAGAGAAAAAGATAAAGTCATTCCAGCTAAGGCAACAACGAATGCAAAATGCTCTAGTGCGAAGGAAGTATCCTTAAGGGAGCAGTATGGGTTTTGGCAGCCAGGAGGTGCTAGGTCTGGTCCCAGCCTTGGGTGTTGGGTGGGGATAGTGGCAGGAGTAAGGCTCTGTACCTTGGCGGGGCCTCCATGCTCTTCTAAGGACTCTGCATTTTGTCTTATAGACAGTTGGGAAGCGTTTTGGGTAAAGGCAAAGTGTGAATTACATATAAGACACTCTCAGCTAACCAGAACTTGAGAATTTAGATTGGCTCCCTCTGGGCCTGGGAGAAACGGACCCAGCCATCCCCCAACAGGATATAAATCCCAAGAAGCCAGAATCTCGTCCTAAGAAGAAAGCGGGGACAGGCAGGGTGAGCACCAGGGCCCTTGACTGCTCTAGCCTGACCAAAACCCTTGGAGACACAGATCTGGAGTCTTGCCCATGACAGTGCAAGGCTCTGCAGCAGTGATTCTCAAACTTCAGCCTGCACTAGAATCCCCTGGGGACCTTGTTAAAAGGCAGATTCTGATTCAGCAGGCTGGGGCGGGGCCTAGGAATGTGCATTTCCAACAAGCCAAGCCCTCCCTTCCTCACCATGCCGATGCCACTGATCCAGGTACCACACTTTGAGTGGTAAAGATCTAGAACCGTGATCTGCCATCCTGGCAGTGCCTTCAAGTCGCCTAGGGGAGGTTTTGAAAAGAAAAAGAAGGATGCCAGGGCCTCACCCCAGAACAATTAAATCAGAATCTTTAGGGGTGGGGCCTGGGCATCCATAGCTTTGAAAGCTCCCAAGTGACTCTGATGCATGGGCAGGATGTGAAAGGAGAACACTGCAGAATGTGCTCGTTCAGGCTGGGGCAGGGGGCTCAGAACTCCCTTCCCAGTGGATGATCTAGAAATAGAATGCAGTGCACACAAAGTCCCAGCCCATGCCCTGTGAACAGCATTCCTGGTAACCCCAGGAGGGCAACCAAGGGGTATCCATATCAGGAAGGGAAAGGGGCAGGAAGGGCAGCCTCCTCTCAACTCTGTCCCCACCAGCCTCTTGGAAGTGGCTTTGTCCAGTGTCTGAGCCACTAGGCTAAATATAGCCCGGGCTGGGGGCTGAATTCAGGCTATTGAAGCCTCTTGATTGCCCCAGCCCCAGCCTCAGAATGCAGAGAGAGGCTGGGGAAGAGGAGGCTGGGAGAGAAGGGAGAAGGGGTGAGGAGTTGGGGAAGAGGCAGGAGGTAGTTTGCTTGGCCAGTTGGAATGGGAAATCTGAACAAGTTTATCTTTTAAAATGAGGGTGCAATGTCAGGGGAAAAGAGAGAGATATTCCTTACCTAGTGCTGAAATATGTCCCCTCAAAATTTATGTGAAAGTCCTAACCCACAGTGGGACTGTATTTGGAGACAGGGCCTTTAAGGAGGTCGTTAAAGTTACATGGGGTCATTAGGGTGGGACCCTGATGCCACAGGATTAGTGCCTTTGTAAGAGGAAAAGACACTAGAGCATTCTCTCCCAGCACCTCCCAGCTCCTCTTGCCCCCACATCCCCCTTCTCCCTGCCTGCTTCCACCTCTTAGCGCATGTACCAAGGAAGGGCCTTGTGGGGACATAGCAAGAAGGCAGCCAGGAAGGGAGCTCTCACCAGACACTGAATGGGCCGGAACCTTGGTCTTAGACTTCCAACTTCCAGAACTGTGAGAAAATCTATTTCTGGTTTTTGTTATTGTTGTTGTTTGTTGCTTTTTTTTTTGAGACGGAGTCACACTCTGCCACCCAGGCTGGAGTGCAGTGGCGCAATCTTGGCTCACTGCAACTTCCACCTCCTGGGTTCAAGAGATTCTCCTGTCTCAGCCTCCCGAGTAACTGGGAGTAGCTGGGATTACAGGCATGTACCACCATGCCTGGCTAATTTTTATATTTTTAGTAGAGACAGGATTTTGGCATATTGCCCAGGCTGGTCTCAAACTCTTGACCTCAGGTGATCGGCCCACCTCAGCCTCCCAAAGTGCTGGGATTACAGGCGTGAGCCACCGAGCCCAATTTCTGTTGTTTAAGCCACCCAGTCAGTGGTGTTTTGGTGTGGCAGCCTGAGTCAACACACCTTGTAAGCAGAATCTGCCCATCCCTTATCCTTTTATCCATGTCTCCCAGAGCCAACGTCCCTTCCAGAAACTTCTTCAAAGGGGAGATCCTGTGATGGTTTATTTTATGTATCAACTTGACTGGGTCACAGGGTGCCCAGATATTTAGTTAAATATTATTCTTGGTGCATCCGTGAGAGTGTTTCTGGGTGACATTGACATTTGTGTCATGTCTGTAGACTGATTAAAGCAGATTGCCGTCCCCAGTGTGGGTGGGCCCCATGCAGTCCATCAGAGACCCGAATGAAACAAACACGGATAAGGAAGAAGTCACTCTTCTACCTGAATGTTTGAACTAGGACATTGGTCCTCCTGTCCTTTGATTGGAACCTATACCACCAGTGCTCTTGGTTCAGGCCTTTGGGCTTAGACTGGAACTATACCACCAACCTGCTTTGGCCTCCAGTTTGTAGACAGCAGGTCATGGGAATTCTCAGCCTTCATAATCACGTGAGCCAATTTCTTAGAATAAATTTCTGTATTATGTGTGAGTGTGTGTGTGTTTATATCTATCTGTTTTCCTTCCTTCCTTCCTTCCTTCCTTCCTTCCTTCCTTCCTTCCTTCCTTCCTTCCTCCTTCCTTCTTTCCTTCCTTTCTTCTTTCTTCATTTATTCTCCTTCCTTCCTTCCCTCCTTCCTTCTTTTCTCCTTCCTTCCTTTCTTCTCCTTCCTTCATTTATTCCCCTTCCTTCCTTCCTTCCTTCCTCCTTTCTTCTTTCCTTCCTTTCTTCTTCCTTCATTTATTCTCCTTCCTTCCTTCCTTCCTTCCTTCCTTCCTTCCTTCCTTCCTTCCTTCCTCCCTCCCTCCCTCCCTTCCTTCTATCCTTCCTTCCTTCCTTCCTCTCTCTCTTTCTTTCTTCTGTTGGTTCTGTTTCTCTGAAGAACACGTGCTAATGCACCTTCACTTCCCTAAGTGTTGCTCATCCTAGTCTCCCACCCAGTGCCCATGAGGAAGTTCTTGCAACCTAATCACCATCCCTACAGCTGCAACTAGACATGTGCATGAGAAGAATGGTGCCCGAACCCCCAACCCACAAAAGCACATCTCTTAAAAGAGTCATGGGGTGGGGACAGGGGACACAGCAGAGAATGGGCCAGCCTCACCTTTGGCCTCTTGCACACCCACCCCTCTCATACAATGTTACTCAGGCAGACAGGTACCCTGAAAGCACACACGGCATCGCCTACAGACACCTGGCATCCCTGGCACACAGTGTGCTGTGGCACCAAACCCACCCCCAGGAAGGCAGGCTCTGTGGCTCGTCCCCACCCAGCCTGCTGAGTGTTTAAGTGGTGAGTTTGCACAGCAGCAAGGCCAGAGGCACATTAAGGATTCACTTCCTGGCTGCAGCCAGCCTAGCTCAGCCTTCCTGTTAGAGGATTCTGTGGGCAGCCTCCATCCAGAGACACAGCTCTGCAAAACCACAGGCCCCCTCCCAGGCTTGGGCCCCCACCCACCCAGCAAGCCCCCTCTGGCGCCCAGGCGGGAGCTGTTCCTGCACTTCCTGCTGAGGCCCTTCCAGATGTCTTTGAGCAGCAGGCCAGAGCCTCGAGGGGTCTCAGGCTAGGGGGAGATGTGGCAGAGCTGTCTCACTCTGCTGTCTCAGCTCCCACCCAGCACTGATGGTTAACAAGTCTGAAGGCCTAATTGGTTTGATTACCTTATGGTGGGAGTAGGGGGTGTGGCAGACCCTACCCTACGCAGTCCTCAGCCAAGATTTGGTGGTTTTGGGGAAAAGGCTCATGACTTCCAGAGCCCCCACCCTGGGAAAGACAGTCCCTACCCCTTAGGGGCCCTAAGCTGATGCAGGAGACACAGCCCCTGCCCTCAGAATCCTGATCTGATGAGGAAGTGTGGACACCCTGGAGATGGGTGAAATGAAGACAGAGAGGGTCGGCTGGGCTCGGACAGGTGCAGCAGGGGCTTGGGCGGGAGATACCAGGGAGAAGAGGGTGTGGTGACAGGACCAGAGCTGGCATCACTGCAGGTTTCTCTGAGGAGTTACCAGGAGAGCCCCCAAGGGCAGGAGTTGTGTCTCGTGCCTCACAGAAAGCAGGGGCCCTCTGCCTTCCTCACTCCATGTCCTACTGCAGGGCTGGGGCCCTGGGAACTCATGGGCGGCTCCTCCCCTAGCTGCCCCTAACTGACAGAGGGGCTTCCAGGCCCCCTCAGGGCCTAGACCAGTCCAGCCTGTCTCCAAGCAGCAGCCCCTTTGACTGGGCTCTGGGTGTTGCCCTCATCACATCGCTTCTGCTTCTCTCACGTTTGCCCCACAGCCTCAAGTAAACCAGAAAATCAGCCTGGGGTGGGGGATGAGAGGTGGGTAGTCAGAGTGCTGAGGAGAGGGGAGCCATTAGGGAGCTGAGCTGCTGTAGGACTAGGAGGATTCTAATCGATGGGCTCATGTTATATTTATCAGCCACAGTACTTAGGTGCTGCCCTAAGCAGGACTAATGGCCTCCTCATTGGAGACGCCATTACAGGAAGTGTGTCGCGGGGAGGGGTGCTGAGAGGAGATGGACACCTGGCACGGTCTGCTTCTCCTGGCAACTCCTCACACCCCCAGCCCCTGACACAGGGGCCTGAGTCCTGCAGGCTGTGGGGACTGGATGAGGCTGCCATGGAGTGTGCACCATACTCTTCCCCTCTTCCCCACGGTCTAACTGGGAGAAGTCACCCAGAGACCTTAGCCATAAAGTCACACCAGTCACCCCTGCCCTTCCTGCTTCCCCTGACTGAAGCCACGCCCTTTCCACCCTCCACTGCCCGATGACAGCAATGTGGGCCAACCAAGTGGCTCACCCTTTCCTGGGGTGGAGCCAGTAGCAGTTGCCACGGTGATCTTTCAGGGTGGTGGGTGGAGGGGGGTCTGGATTCTTCCTGTAAGAGCCTTAATTGCTCATTTATTTAGGGCAATTAGTCCCTGGCGACCCTCCCTTCCTTGACCCTGGCAATGGCTATTCTCAGCTCACAAAACATTCCACCAAGATGGGGTGTGGGGGCTGGTCCAGAATGAATGGGGCGGGAGGGGAGGAGGCAGGGTGTTGGGACAGAAACTCCCAAAGTCTGAGAACCCACATTTAGAGGATGACCTGGTCACACCGCTCCGTGCCCTGTCACTGGCCCCTGCTCCCAGCATCCTCTTGGCCTCTCTGGCCGCCCATTCAGCCCTGGGGGTGGACCCGCCCCTCCACACTCCCAACCTTGGTGGCCGCGGGACAGCTGTACTCCCCACCCATAGCACTACTGTCCCCCCTGGCCAGCCCCCAGTTGTGGTTGGCTTCCGCCATAGCTCTGTCTCTCTTCCTCATAGGCAGCTGCTCCAAGAGCCGCAGCTCTCAGGGTAGCCCTTCCTGTCCTGCCAGGTCCCACCTTGTCCCAGCAGGCAGCCACAGGATCCCCTCATCCTGAGCCCCTGCTCTGCACTCCAGCATGCTGCTGCCCCAGCATCTTAGTCCAGACTGCTAGAACTGTGCCTCTGGAAGGCTTTCACTGCACAGATGGAGGAAACTGAGGTCCAGGGAAAGGAAGCCAGTCCAGGGTTCCTCCATGAGTTGGAGGCAGAGCCAGAACTAGAACTCGGAGCCCTTGCTTCCCTATCTAGTGCTCATGGCACCACAGTGACCTCTCCTTTTTTAGACCACCCCTGCCAATGGCCCATCTCTGTTGTCTCTGTCTTTGGCCCATCCTGATGATGGAGCCTCCTGGAGGCCCATCCATGGCAACTCCTCAGCGATGCTCTGGCTCAGACTCTGGTCCTTTGGCTCCTCCAGGCCACAGACACCTTTCCCCTGCCTTCTCCCTCCCCCACTGTGCTGTCCTCTGGGCCCTGAACTCTCCCTCTCTCAGGAAGCCCTTCACCTCCATGGGGGAGGGGCCCCTGGGACAGGGGAATCCCGTTTAAAGCCCTTCCTCTGGCAATACCTGGGGAACTTCCAGTTCATCCGCATCACCCAAGGGCCTCTTGGTCTAAAGTTGATGCAAGCAATGGGGGCCTTTGGGGCTCAGACCCTTTTGGTTTTTCTTCCCCCTTTCGGGTTTAGAACCTTTTTGTTGTTGTTGTTGTTTGAGACAGGATCTTGTTCTGTCGCCCGGGCTGGAGTGCAGTGGTGCTGGCCCTGCTCCCAGCATCCTCTTGGCCTCTCTGGCCAGTGACCGAGGCTCACTGCAGCCTTGGTCCCTCAGACTCAAGCAATCCTCCCACCTCGGCCTCCCAAAGTGCTGGGATTACAGGCATGTGTCACTGCGCCCAGCCTGGAACCATTTTTGTAGGGCAAGCCACATGAGTGGCTGGAACTCCTTGTGAAGAAGGATCCCCCTCTAAACCGGCAACTTAGCCAGCTCCCCTTCCTTCTCCTCTGTACCCATTTCATGCCTTCTTCACCTCCACCCGTGCCTGCTGCACCAGCCTCCTTCCCTTCAAGTGTTCCTTCCTGTGGCCCTGGAAAAGCCCTTCATGGGGACAGTGAGGGGTGGGGGGCAGTGCCCAGGGGTTTGGGGACAGAGGATCAGGGGAGGCTGCCTGGACTCAGCCTTGGTGTCTCCTTGGCTCTGGGACAAAGAAAGCCATGTCGGGAGTGACCTCACCCTTTGGGCATCCTCTGTTGGACAAAAGGCCAATTGTTCCCCACACTGGAAGCAGGAGGCGAAGGATGACACTCCAGTCCTTGGACCCTCTTTGGAGCCCCTGCACTCTTGCCCAGGGCGGCTCAGCATGGGGTGGGCAGGCAGCGCAGTGAGCCAGGCCTGACCCAATTTGGATGGCAAGAGAAAGGCTTGAAATACCTGTTAAGAAGTCCCTCCTAGGGTCTAACCTCAATCCAGGGATGTGAAGGCTCACTGCTCTGAAGCTAGAGGTAGATACTCTGCTTTCTGCTCTTCCATTTTTCCAGCTTTGGCCTCTGTTTAGGAGGAAGCTTTTCTTTTATTTCCTGAGAGAGCAGTAGTTTTCAAATTTTTTTTCAAAAGTAGTGAGATCCTTCAAATAAAATCTTCCTAGAAGCCTGATCAGTAAAGCAGATGAAGGTGGAACTACTTTGGCTGAGGTGGTGGGGATGGTGGGGTAGGGGGCAGAGACCTCCTCAAGCCCCTTTCCTCATCCCTCATCTTGCCCCATTTGGGCTCTTACTTTAGATTTTCTTCTGGGGGTAACTAAGCTTCAACTGTCTTTGCCCCCCTGCTCCATCCTCCTATATCACCCTGCCCACAGAGGTTCCATACTCTTACCTCTCCCTGAAAATGAACTTCACCTCCCACTACGCACACATCCTTTTCTCAACCATGTCTGTCTGTACTTTCATAATCCTCCTTCTCCAGGAAGTCCTCTCTGACCTCTACTTTATGTCACTCCCCCTAGCTCCCTAAGCTGACTTCTGTCAAGGCCTTCCTTATGTGGGGCCTTCTTAAGGCTCTTGTTTCTCTTAGAAGCTCCTTGAGGAGAGGGACCTTGTCTTTTTCATCCTAGAATCCCTGCTTCCTGGCTCACAGCAGGGCCTTGTGGAAGGGAAGACATGAATGGCCCAGAGGGAAGCACTCAGTTTGGGGTTGGGTGAGGCCTTGTGTGTGCTTGGCCAGGCAAACACTCTAGACTGTCAAAGTTGTGCCCACCCCCACGCATCCAGACAGCCCAGCGCAGACACTTCACCTCCCCCTCAAGAGCCACCACCCTCTCTCAACTGCAAGCCCCCATATGGGGTGGAATGGGGCATGGGGAGGATGGAGGAGAGGACTGCCCTCCAGATGTTGTTGGCAATCCAACACGTCCCCTCCACCCTCCCTCTCCCACTTCCCGCTCCATTTCTCCTAAATATTTACTGATTTTTATTTACATTCTTTGCCCGAGGTGCCCGGCCCCTGTCAGGTCCCATTTGCATGCTCTTGTTCCCTCCTGCCAGCTCCACTCCTCATCCCTCAAATCCGGAGCCAGGAGTTGTGTGTGGTTGGGTGTTGGGGGTGGTGAAACCTGCGGGCTGGTAGCTCTGGGAAGGGTTGGGCAGGGGGGTTTGGGGAGGGGTAGGTCAGCAACAGGGGCAGCTTGCCTGCAGACTACCCCCCTGCCCCCAATCTGGGATCACTTTAGCCACCCCGCTTTGTTTTGCAGGGACTCCTGGAAGGGACTGATGGATACCAGATGCCAGCAGCACCGTCACCCAGGGATGACTCTGAAGGTGGGGAGGAGGGAGAGCAGGGACAGACATAACAGGGGGTGAGACAGTTCTGTTCATGGCCTGTTGGGTGGCTGCTTGGGAGCTGCCCACCCACTCTGGGTCTCCATTCCCACACTCACCAAGGAGCCTGGAAACATGATTTTCCACTCCATTCCCAGGCTCCCAGCCCCACTTCCGCCTCTACCCTTCTTAGTTATTGAACCAATTTTTGTTGAACACCTACTATGTGTCAGTCCCTGTCTTTTGTGCTGACATGTCAGCAAAATGACAATTATTCTTGCTCTGTGGAACCTGCTTTCTCGTGGGAGAGAGTAAATAAATCATGGGGGATATTAGAAAGTTGTAAGTTCCATGAGAAGGGGAAAAAAGCAAGGCGAAAGAAGTCAGGAGGGCCAAGAATGGGGCTAGGCAAGGGGTGCAGTTTTACATAACAGCGTCAGAAGGCAAGACTTGAGCAGAGCTTTGCAGGAGGGGAGAGAGTGAGAGTGGAGCTGGGTAGGGAAGGAGGTTCCAGGCAGAGGAACAGCCTAAGAAGCACACGATACACTGTGGACCAGGAAGAAGGCCAACACGGCTTCAGCAGTGGGAGTGGCAGTGAGGGGCATAGGAGAGGAGAGCAGGGAGGAAGGTCTGTGGTTTTTCTGAGTGGGATGAGAGCCTCTGCAGGGTTCTGAGCAGAAAGTGACACAACCAGACCTATTAATGTAACAGGGTGATTCCTGCCACCCTTGCAATGCCCCCTCCACACTGGTCACACTGCCTTTCCTTATCTTGCTGTCTGCTGCTTCTCGTCTATTACCCTGGGATGTGGTCCGCTCTCCCTGTGATTCTCTGCCTGGACTAGCTCCCTCCCAGGTAACCTGTGGCTTCTATAAAGCTCATCTTCTCCTGGAAGCCCTCCAGGATTGCTCAGAGGAGTCTGACTGGCTCTGCCTGGACAGTAGATGTCCTTTTCTTTCTCTCTTCCTTCCCATGGGAGGATGGTAAAAAGGGAGATGGTGATGCCTCCCTGGGGCCACTCAAGAACCAGGGGAGGGTGAGTCATTTTCTAGAGGTGCCTCCGCAAATAGTTAATATCCTGCCTCTCATGAGCCTTTCTCCTGAGTTTTTCATGGACACTTCTCTCTTCCCTTTCCTTCCTCTTCATCCTTTTCCTTCCCACCAGAGGCACCTTCCCTCCACCCTGTAAGCGTGTAAGCAAGGGACTGAAGCCAGCCACTTCTCTTCTCTGGGGTGTGCCTGGGGAGGACCATCTCAAATGTAAAGAGGTAGCAAGGACTGGACTCCCAAAACCCAAAGACCAGACCCCTGCAAGAGCACAGCAGCAGTGGGACTGTGGTGGGATTCACCGCTGTAACTGGCACCCTCCTCCTCACCCTCCACACCCTGTCTCTGGGGGGCTGCTTGCTATGGAGCAAACTCTGTTTTCAAATAGTGACCAATTGCTAGCCCAAGCACAGAGTTGGTGGCATCCTCTTCCAGTAGGGCACAAACTGTGGCTTCCCCAGCTAGCCTCGGGGACTTAACCATCTTCTCTTCCCGGGGAGCCAAGGGCTCTGAGCTCCTGGTCCTGGCTTGGTAAATAACCATCTTCCCACCCCGGGGAGCCAAGGGCTCTGAGCTCCTGGTACTGGCTTGGTTAAGTCTTTGCTCACTTATTCAGGCCCCACTCAAACAACTATTTATTGAGCACCTACTATGTGCCAGGCACTGGGCTAGGCTGGCTCTTGCCCTCATGGAGGCTGCAGTTTAGTGGGGAGCAGACATCAATCAAATAGCCACCCAAATGCAGTCAGGATGACAGCTGTGGTCAGTGCAAAGAAAACGAAGAACATGATGCCCTAAGAGTATGTACGGGGGATTTGACCGGCGAGGGGAGCTGGGGGCCTTCTCCAACAAGGTAATGTCTGAGTTGAAACCCAAGGGATGGAAGAACAGCCCAGGCAGAGGAAGCAGTATATGCAAAAGTCCAGTGGCAGGAGGGAGCATATACAACGTGCTGGGAGAAGGCAGACAAGGCCGGAGTGCAGAGAGAGGAATGAGAGGTGGATGCAGACTGACAACTCAAGGCCTTCTAGATCATGTTTAAACCCTTGATCCAAGAACAGAGGAAGCCTCTTTGCATTTTGGAGTTGTGTTGGGTGTGGAAGGGGTGACATGATCATCTCAAGTTGGCTGCAGATCGGGGGTAATGAGAGCGGAGGTGGGAATCCTGTTAGGAGGTGGTGGCAGTGGTCCAGGAGAGAGCTGATGCTGGCTGGAACTAGCAGTTGGCAGGGGATTAGATAAGGGTGGTGTCAAGAATGACGGTTGGATTCCTGCCTGCAGCGTTTCTCACCTGTAAAGAGGAAAGAAACAGCTTGACTTTCTCCTGGCGATAAATGAATTAACGGAGACAAAAATTCTCTCAGGCAGGCATTGGTGTGAGCTGTGAGAGTGGCGCGGCTTGCTCTCCCCAGGCAGGTAGTTGTCTCTTGGTTCTACCCCACATCCATCAGGCTACCCATACCCATACATAACCTGATGATAAAACCTTGTACTGAAAACCGCAGCGAGCGTGATTTAGATTAGACTGCTGCCAACAGGGCTGGAGGAAGCTGTTGGTGGAACCAGGGCCAGGGGATGAAAGAGCAGACAGAATCCAGGTGGAGGGCCACATGCCTGGAGCACAGGAGAAAGGCTGTAAACACCTAACAGAACAGTTCAGGATCTGGTGAAGCTGGCAGTGGCCGGGGAATTAAGAGAGCCCAGGTGGAGGGAGCTTCAAAGGAGATTCCACACTCTGTACCTGCAAAGGTGATGCTCTTCAAAAACCTCAACCTGGGCCAGGTGCAGCGGCTCACGCCTGTAATCCCAGCACTTTGGGAGGCCAAGGCGGGCAGATCACAAGGTCAGGAGTTCGAGACCAGCCTGGCCAATATGGTGAAGCCTCGTCTCTAATAAAAAAAAAAAAATACGAAAGTTAGCCGGGCATGGTGGCGCACGCCCGTAGTCCCAGGTACTCTGGAGGCTGAGGCAGGAGAATCGCTTGAACCCGGGAGGCGGAGGTTGCAGTGAGTTGAGATCGCACCACTGCACTCCAGGCTGGGTGACAGAGTGAGACTCCGTCTAAAATAAAAAAGGAAAGAACCTCCACCTCTTACAGCTCACCTCCTGGAGCCCCTGGTTGATGGAGGAAATAGAGCATGCCCAGAACACAGGGAGATGGAGTAGCCAGGATGCAGGGTATAGGCACAAGAGCTCGGCAGGCACACAGGGAACACGCCTGTGGGGATGGAGATGACTTGAGGGGCCTTCCCAGAGGAGAAGGAAGAGGTGGAGGAGAAGGAGGAGATATTCAGATGGATCTGGGGAATGCTGGATATGTCAGTCTTCTCTGGCTCAGCTGGGGTTTGCTCATTTAAGCTGACAGTGAGTTGGATGTTGAGTGATATTGACACCCCTCGCCCCACCCCACCCCCAATTCAGCACCTCCCTCCAGGATCTCACGTTGCTGTCAGTTTCCAGGCCTTTAGTAAAATGATGGTGGGCTCATCATTCAGCCCCCTCATTACCCTTTCCTCCTCTCCCGCTCCAGTTTATAACTCTATCCACTTTGGAAGATCTGCATGCTCTGCTCCTTGCTCCCACCTGCTCCTCCCTGGCCAAGGTCCAGAGTAGCCCCCACAGCGAGCACCCACTTGGCTGGGAGCTCAGGGTCTAGTGTGCCTCTGGTTCACATGTTGGCATTTGAGGAGGGCCTGAGTCATCTTGGTCTTCCCTGAGCATTGCTCTACCCCAAAGGAGGCCCCTGGCAGTAGGGGGACCAACCTTGGCCTTAGGTGTTGAAGTCAAGTGCAGGAAGGATTTCTTGGGCTACAAAGGGGGACAGCTGAGGGTGTGGAATTCAAGGAATCAACTTATGTGCTCCCTGTTGTATGGAAAGTCTGTGGCTGAGGGCTTGGCTGGGAGAGGGTATTGTCTCAGAGAGGAATAGGGACTGTAGCAATAGAGGGGCAAACAAATGGCTGTCAGCGCCACCCACACAGCCAGACGAGACATTTACATCTCACTGTGAACACAGCGCCTGGCCCAGAGTGGGCCTCCAGTGAATGCCTATGGAGAGAAGAGAGATTTTGGTTCCCAGTTCAATTTTCCTCTTAATCTTCCTGATCCTCTAGTTCCTTGTCTACCAAATGGGGTGATAATCTCTACTTCCTATCTTACCAGACTGTCACGAAGAACAAACTAACCAATGATGGCAAAAGTGCTTTGTAAGTACTTTGTAAACTCTGTTTGAAAACATACAGGAGGCCCAAGCCCAGCACAGTGCCGGGCCCACAGTGGCTGCTCAGTATTGAATAAATGAATGAATTACTTAATCCCTACCAGAATGTATGTTCCCCACAGGCACAGACCCAGCATGTTTCTCCTCAGCACCATTTCCCCAGTTCCTAGCACGGGGAAGGTGACTGACAAGTATTTGCATGGAATGAATGAATGAATGAATGTTGAGACTTAATCCTACCTTCAGGAATCTTCGAGAACTTTGGAGGTGGTGAGGCTGATACCACAGGACAACAAACCATGCAGGCTCAACAACCCTGAAGGCAGCTATTATTTCCCAATTTATGGATGAGGAAACGGGCTTAGAGAGATTGAGTGACTTACCCAAGGCCCCACAGCACCTAGTCAGGGATGGATCAGGATGGGAACCCCGGACTCGGCCTCTGATGCCCATGCTTTTACTACCACAGAAGGCTCCTGCTGCTGGGGATCCAGTGGAGCACTGGCCTCCGTGACCATCCCCTGGACAAGCTGGAATGTTGTTTTGTGGTGGGAGGGTATGTCATAATTGCACAGCATCTCAGTGACTCTGCAGCAGGAGGCTGCTGGGTTCAAGAGGCCAAGATTCACTCAGGATGTGCCAGGTCCAGAAACACACACATGCCCAGGATGTCTGTGTCCAGATGAAGAGACTGGAGGCAGAGAGGAGACCTGCCGATGGACTTTCCTGACCCATAAATCTCTGTCGTGTCTGCACACAGCCAGCACCTTCCCTTTTGCACCCTGAGCCATCGCGGCCACCTCAGTGCTCCCACAGACCATGTTCCCTTGGGCAGGGACTCATCACACAACCGCTGCCCTTCCCTTCCCAGACTGAACTTCAGGCTCTACCATGGAGCTCACTGATTCCCAAAGTATGTTCTGTGGGACTATGTCTTGGGCTGTTTGTAGACACTGCTTGCAAAAAGATTACCTGTGATGGAAAAAGCCTGGGAAAACTGTATCAAATACGCTAACCTGGCTGCATGCTAACCTTGCAAGACTTCTCAGATCCTGTATTATGCTCATGTGGAATGTGAATCTCCAAGGGCTGAGGGGCTTCAGGAAAAAGCATTTTCTAAATTTATTTTAGCCCCAAGCTGTTTCTTCAGGAACATCTCTTGGGACTGATGTGCCCCAGGGTACATTTGGGGAGTCCTTGCTGTAGCTGTGGAGAGTCCCTGAGGTGTTTCAGCAGAATCAGAGGATATGATCAGTCAGTGTCTTAGGAAGACTGTAGGGTGGACTGGAGGAGCCAAGACGGGAGGCAGAGAGGGTACTTAGGAGGCTGCATCAACAGTCTGCAAAAGAGGAAAAGAGCCCTCTTGCCAGTCAGGCACAGTGCCAAACTGGGGTGTCTGTCTTCAGTGAGCTTGCAGTTGAAGCAGGTAGGCTGAGCGCCCACCAGGAGCTCTCCTCTGAGGCAGAAGATGCTAAGTGCTGCAAACGGAGCCGCATCGTCAATCCAAGAAGACTCCTGATAACTTATTCAACTGGCACTCCGTGGCTTTGGCCAGCTTCCTTTCATTTTCCTTTTCAGGAATCAATAAATAATTTGAAGTTGTCAGGTGGTACTTCGTTGTTGTTTTTTAACCCTCATTGATAGGGTTGATGGTCTCAGTGTTCATTCCCAAAAGTCACGTGGGGTCAGTCTATTGCCTCACTGGGGCATTGCAACTGAATGGGGAGACTTGGCTCTAAGGCTTTAAAGTGGTAAATGCCCAGTTTATTTTTAGCCTATTGTGGCACTGAGGACAATTTAGCATCAGCCAGGCATAGGGTATAGGTAGGGCATAATAACATCTGCATCCCCTCCTGTCCCCTAGCCTCTGCCCCTATCTTGCACTCACTCTGCAGCTCCATTTCATGGGATAATGTAATGGGCTAATGCTGCACCCCCTCCCTCTCCCCAGGAGGATCAGGGAGCAACCAGGTCCCCAGAAACACGGGACAAGAGCACAGTCTCTCTTCACTGTCCCTCCAAAGAGTCAATGTGGGAGACTGCCTGTTCTGCTTTAGTCTTCCATCTCCAGCGATTGTGGCTGTCAGGGTACTTTAGAGCGAGCACTGGGCTGTGAGTCAGGACATTTGGGATCTGGTCCTGCCTCTGCCACTACTGCGTGACATTCTCTGAGCCTCAGTTTCCTCATATGGATAATAGGTATTTGGGTCTTTTCCTTTGACTTGCTGTGATTCTCCTGAAACCCCTTCCTCCAGAGATCATCTCTGGGTTCACAGTTTGGGACATTGGAAACACCTTGGGAGGCTGAGGTGGGCAGATCACCTGAGGCCAGGAGTTCGAGACCAGCCCAGACAACACGGTGAAACCCCATATCTACCAAAAAGATAAAAATTAGCTGGGTGTGGTGGCGCATACCTGTAGTCCCAGCTACTTGGGAGACTGAGGCAGGAGAATCACTTGAACCCAGGAGGTGGAGGTTGCAGTGAGCCGAGATTGCACCACTGCACTCCAGCCTAAGTGACAGAGTGAGACTCCATCTCAAATAAATAAATAAATAAATAAATAAATAAATAAATAAAAGAAAGAAAAGAAAAGAAAAGGAAACACCTTCTCCTCCCTGCCCCAACAGGTTGAATTGGAATGGGATCCTTTCCTTCAGTTCCTGTCTCTCTTTGGAACCAACCTGGAAAACAGATTTGTTTCCAACATAAAAATCTAGTTGAGTCACTCCCCTCTTCAACAGCCTTCAGTGGCTCCCTATTAGCTTCAGGATAAAAGCATCTTTAGAAAGACATAAAAGGTCCTTGGTGGTCCAGCCTCTGCCTACTCTCCAAGTACCTCTCCTGCTTCTTGGCCACATTAGTCTTCAGCTTCCTGAATCTCATTGCAATTTCCCAAAAGGTTCACGTCCTATCCCTGTGCCTCACTCACGCTGGTTTTTTTTTTTTTTTTTTTTTTTTTTTTTCCTACTCAGAAGAGCTTCCTCCTGTTCGTTTGTCCCACAAGTTCCTATTTGGCCTTCAAGTCTGGCTCAAGTTCTAGCTCCTCCGTAAAGCCTTCCCTGTTTTCTGAGCACTTGCTAGGTGTCACTCACTGTGTCAAGCAGTCTCCATGCACCATCATTTAATTCTCACAACCCCATGAGATAAGAGTGATTATTTTTCCTACTTTACAGATGTGGAAACTAAGGCATAGGTAGGGCATAGTAATACCTGCATCCTTCCTTGTCCCCAGCCTCCACCCCTGTCCCACACTCACTCTGAGGCTCTGGTTCATGGGAATAATGCAATGAGCTAATGCAGCACCCCCTTCACCTCCCCAGGTGAATCAGGGAGCAACCAGGTCCCCCATAAGTAACTTGTCCAGTATCACAAAATGAGCAGTCAGGATCAAGACCTCACTCCTTTCCGGCTCCAAAAGCCAAGTGTTCCCTTACTTCTGGCTCCTGTCCCCAAGCAGATTGCAGCTTGTATATACCAACCATCAAAAATCACTCTTTTACTATATGGTTCTTGTGTGTTTGCATGTCTGTAGTCCCACTAGACTGGAAGCTCCTTAAAGGCAGGGCTGTGATGATTAAGTTGGTATGTGCTTGACACATCACGGATGTGCAATTAATGCTGGGTAAGGAAGAAAGAAAGTGGAGGGGAAGACTCACTGGGTTCCCCACTGGAGCCCACAAAGCCTCTCACCCCAAAGCCTTGTGTAACTAGTTTGTAATTAATTAGCATTAGTTACCTATTGCTGCTGTGACGAATTACCACAAATGTAGTGGCTTACAAACAAATTGAGCTCAGAGGTCAGAAGTCTGAAATGGGTCAGCAGGGCTGGTTCCTTCTCAAGGGGAGAATTGATCCCTTGCCTTTTCCACTGACTAGAGGCTGCCTGCATCCCTTGGCTCATGGCCCCATCCTCACATCACTCCCACCTCAGCTTCTGTCCTCATGTCTCTGTGAGTCTCTTGACTCCCTCTTTCCCTGACAAGAGTATTTTATGATGACACTGAGCTCATCCAGACCATCCAGGATATTCTCCTCATCTCAAGATCCTTAATTACATCTGCAAAATCCCTTTTACCACATAAGTAATATATTTACAGGTTCTGGGGATGAGAATGTGGACATTTTTGAGGGGCCATTATTCTTCCCACCACACCCTGGAAACTGAGAATGAGTCAATTTGGGAAGAATGAAGACTACCGGAGTCTCAAGTGAGCCCTCTGTCTGGCCTCACCTGCAATCACAGGGATGGGACTATAGGAGGAGACAGGGTCTTGCTCCATCACCCAGGCTGGAGTCCAGTGGCTTGATCCCCGCAGACTGCAGCCTCAACCTCCTGGGCTCAAGCAATCCTCCCACCTCAGCCTCCAGAGTAGCGGGGACAACAGCACACACCACCATGCCCAGCTTGAGGGATATTCTATGAGCCCAGGATTCTACCCCTAAAGCAGGAGAGATTGAGGTCAGACCACAGGAGTACCATCTCCTTTTCTTGCCATGGGTGACACCTGCTTATCCAACTCCAGCTTTAATTCTGACTATCCCCCAAATCCCCTCAACCTCCACTGAGCTAAAGTCTTGTTGTTTCTGAGACCAAGGCTGGTGCCAGGGATCCGGGAACACCCCCTCTCCCACATTACCTTTGCCTTCCTCTCCTGGTTCGAGACAGCAGGCTCTGTCTTGCGGGTTCTGTGTATGCACAGAGCCCTGCCAGCATGACTCAAATGGGGGCACAGGGACCCT
The DNA here is from genome assembly GCF_001698545.2 of Rhinopithecus bieti. Taxonomy (NCBI): domain Eukaryota; kingdom Metazoa; phylum Chordata; class Mammalia; order Primates; family Cercopithecidae; genus Rhinopithecus; species Rhinopithecus bieti. The sequence goes on along the minus strand of NW_016815820.1, from coordinate 1,880,056 downwards.
TGAGTTCTCCTTGGGTGCCTTCAGCAGGAAAAAACAAAGGATAAAATATGGCCCTGCTTCTCACTGGAAGGTTTTTCAGGGAAAAGTTTGGTAATTTAACTGAGAGGTAAAATATTTTCATATTGAAATAACATGGACATGTTATGGAGAAGAATCCAAAATTGGCCAGAATTTTGGAAATAAAACTGGAGAATCCATTGCTGGGTAGCCACTGAAGGAAAAGCTGGAGGAAGCAGAGTGGGGTCCTCTACTGGGGGCCCTGGGTTGGGGTGGGGTTACGCTGAATTGTTGAGAGAGAAAACAGGTGTGTGCGTGTGTGTGCGTGCGCGCGCGAGTGTGTGTATTGAGGGCAGCCAGGAGTTAGGCGAATCTGGGGAGATGAATGGCAAATCTGTGTAGAATGAGGCCTGAGGGAGGTGGGGGTGAGGAAAATGTGCCTCTGTTCCTTCCATCCAGCTTTCCCGCCCGCCCCGCCACCAGCAGTCCTGCCTTCACCACTTCTTCCTTCAGAGCCTTAACTGGGACCTCTTGCAGGAGAGGCAGATGTTTCTAGATGAGGCCAGATGCTGAGAAACAAGGAGGAACTGGCTGCTCTGGGCTTAGATGCAGTGGGGAATAAAAGCAGGACAGGAAATGCATGAGAAGGGAGTGTGATCTCCAGCCAGAGCCCTTATAGGCACCGGCCCAGCGAACCCTCACGGCAACTGGGGGAAGCAGGTGTCAGGCCCATTTTACAGATGAATCAGTTGAGGCTCGGCACCACCGTCTCAGCTTCTGAGGTTGCCCATTTCTCCGCCCCAACCCTTTTACCACTCTTTCCATACTCTGGCTTGCGCTTTCTGCTTCAGATGGACAAATCCATCCCATACCTCCCCCACAGAATCCCCCTTCTCCCTTTCAGTCTCACATAGACCCTTCCTCCCTCTGTTTCCTTGCCTTGCTCCCCTGTGCTCTCCTTTCCTCCTCCTCCAGGAAGCTCACCTGAGGCCATTTCCCAGCTCTGTTCTGCTGGTCTGTCTCTTCTTCTACTTGTTCCCCTCCCCAGAGCGGACCGGGAGCCCCCTGTAAGCGCAGACTGTTCCTCCCATCAGCTCACCTAACTAGTTCAAGGCTCAGGACTTCTCACTTACAGTCTTTGTTGGGGCGGGACAGGCTAGTCCCCCATGGCAGGCGCTGGGCAAGGGAAGAAGTACAAAGGGAGCCGCCTGGGGGCCTCAGATGAGGAGAGAGTCTTGGCTTCTTCCCCAGCCCCATAAAAAAGGATGTTAACAGCCTCTTAGGGAGCGGGCGAGGGGTGATCAAAGAGGTGGCCGGGGGCTCACTGCTGAGGGAATGGCTCTGTCCACACTCAGGGTCAATGCTGACACCTCCTTTCTGCCCCACCAAATGGAGTGAAATAGTGGGAGGCTGCTGATGAAAGGAGAGTGGCTTATTCCAGGTCCCCACTCCTTCCTACCACCTCTCCCAACCAGGCTCCCCTTGGATGCCCCTCCCAACAAAAATCCGTGTCTTCCCTCCCAGGACACCCCAGCAGCTGTTTATTTCCTTCCATGGTGTGAGTGAGGGCTGAGCGGTATCAACTGGGAGAGAAGGAGGGGAAGGGGAGGGAGGTCCCAGCTGGCCTATAACAACCTGTGCTCCCACCAGCCTGAGTGCCCAAACCAGGATCTGAGAGAGGCTGGAAGGCCTTCCTGGAAGTGGGAAGTTGGGAAGCAGAGCCAGGCAGGGACTGCTATGGGAAAAAATCCAGAGAAAGCCAGCAAGGTATGGAGGAACCCAGGGGCTGGCAGTAGAAACCTGGATAGAGGGGTCAGAGGTGGTAAACAGGTGGTGGGTGGACTGAGGCTGGCAGAACCCTTGGTGGGAGCACCTTGTATGTATCGGGACCTTGGAGATGGTAAACTTGTTATTTTATAGGTGGGGAAACAGGCTCAAAGGCAAAGAGGGACTTGCTCAAAACCATATCAACACGAATCAGTGGCAGGGCCAGGACTAGGACCCAAGTCTGGACTTGGGAACAAGGAGCAAACGGCTTGTCTCCAGCACCCGGTGTCCATCTAAACTTACAACAATGGATTTCTCTTGAACATTATATCACGCACATTTTCATTGCACCTACATTCTGTGTCCTTCTCCCCGAGATTCTAATACCAGGCTTTTCCCCTTGGATTGCTCCATCCCTGAACCCCAACCCACCTGGGCCTTACTCTGTCTATAGAATCCCCTGGACCAGCCCTGGGAAAGGATGCCACACCCACCCCATTCACTCCCTGGGAGTCTCCATCCCCCAGGCTTTTGCCTGTCTCCTGCCTCTGGCCACACCATTGATTTTCACAATTAACTGACTCAGGAGAGCTACAGCCATCCTCTCAGTGTATGTCTGCCCTGACCTCTTCTCCAGCTGATCCCTTATTTTCTCAGAAGTCACTTCCTGGGAGAATGGCTTGTCTGCCCTGGACAGCCCACCTCCAATACACAGCTCTTGCTTCTCATTCACGTACCATGCCAACCGTCGAGGGCTATGCACAGGCCACGGAACCAGAAAGCAACAAATTCATAAAACATCAGAGCTGGAAGGGACCTCAGAAGTGTCATCTACCCTCTACCTCATTAAACAGATAAGGAAACAAAGGGCCACAGAAGAGAGGTGACTTGTTCATGGTCTCCCATGGAGGTTCAGAATCCAGATTTCCTGACCCCAATCTGTGTTCTCTGCGTGGCTGGTCCGTGTGGTTTTCCAGATCAGGTACTTGTGGGTCCAGGAGTCACAGAGACGCTGGCCAACTCCCAGATTGCCTTCTGGCAAGACTTCTTTAAGTGGATGGCTTCAACTCGGGAGACAGGCCAAACAGGAAGGTGGAGAGTAGAGAAAGAGGAGAGAGGGCAGTTCACCCATCCATCAAACCAGTATTGAACATGTCTAACGTGCCAGACCCCATCACAGAAGCGGAGCTGAGCAAGTCATAGCCCCTGCCCCAGGCCTCTTAGGCAGGGAGGGGGCTGACACCCTGCTTACCGCACTACTGTGTGTGGAAGTGCTAGGCTAGCAATTCGAGCAAAGTGCTTGGAGGAGCACAGAGGAGACAGCAATTCATCCTGCCTGGGCAGGGAGGGGGAAGCTTCAGAGATGGTGGAAGGAGGAGAGCACAAGTTGCCAGGTGGAGATGGGGAAAGGGCATTCCTAGCAGAGCTGACAGCAGGAGCCAAGGCTGAGAGGAGGAAGATCCTTGGTACATTCTGGGCAAGGTAAGCAGTCCCACGTGCCCAGTAACTTACTAGATCCTGAGGGGCAAGTGGCCAGAGATGGGTTTAGAAAGGTATTCTGTGCCCACCTGCAAAGGCCCTTTAATGCTCTTTTTGAGAGTTTTTATTTACTTATATATTTTTTTGCGACAGAGCATAGCTCTGTCACCCAGGCTGGAGTGCAGTAGCGTGGTCTTGGCTCACTGCAAACTCCACCTCCTGGGTTCAAGTGATTCTCATGCCTCAGTCAACCAAGTAGATAGGATTACAGATGTGTGCCACCACGCCCAGCTAATTTTTGTATGTTTAGTAGAGAAGGGGTTTCACCATGTTGCCCAGGCTGGTCTCGAACTCCTGGCCTCAAGTGATCCACCTGCTTCAGCCTCCCAAAGTGCTGGAATTACAGGAGTGAGCCACCATAATGTTTTATCTTGAAAGTACTGGGAAGTCCATTTTTTAAAGGTAGAAAGTGAAGTATTCAATTGCACGTGAAGAAGTGCACTCCAGCAGCAGCATAGAGGAAAGAATTGAAGGGAAGGACCCTGGAGACCCACTGGGAGAGTATTGAAATTTTCCAGGTGAGAGAGGCCCAGGGTCTGAGCCATACCACTGACACACAGCTGGGAAGAAGAGGTCCCATGAGGGTCCCATTTCACAACAAAACTGGCCAGATTCCACATCCACATGCCTGGTCAGATATGGAATGGGAAAATGCAGAGGGAGGAGTATCCCTACGTTCCTGGCTTGGGCAGCCAGTGGCTAATGGTACCTTTTGCAGAGAAGAGAGGAATGGACTGGGGAGGGAGGGATAATGAGCTCAGGTCTCAACACAGTGAGTTAGAGGTCCCTGTGGGACAGCTGGTTGGCCATGTCACATAGGCAGGTGGCTAAATGAGGCTGCGTTCAGGACAGAATCAGAGTTGTGTGGCTTGGAGATCATCTCCTCAAGCTCTGAGGCCAAACAGACCTGGGTTCCAATCCAGCTCCTATGTTCTTACTTGGGTCCTCAGACAAGTCCCTTATCCTCTCCAAGCTTCAGTAATCTCAGCTATAAAATGGGAAAGTAATAGCAATGATCAAATGAGACCAAGTCATGGTCAGCCTTGTCTCATAGCCACGAACTGGCTGTTTCTCCCTCCACCTTTTTTGACTCCCTCAGTGCAATTCTAGTTCCCCAAATTCATTACTACCTAAGAGGTCCAGACAGAGGACTTCCTCCCCTGACACTACCTTGATGCCAACCATTGACTAGTCATTAGAGTCCAGCTTTGGGGCTTCAGCCGGCTGCCAAGAACATCAATACAGAGACTCCCAAGGACTAAGGCAGGCAGCTCTAGGCTCTGGCTAGGCTGACAGGGTGTGGTTGTTCACTACCTGGCCGAGCTAGGTCTCTGATATGCCCTTGCCTTCTGTGGGCTTCCACTCCCTCCTCTGCTAGAGGAGGGGGCAAGTTTGAATGGCAGGAGTTGGCCTGAGTGATCCCGGAACCCGGCCCAGTGCTCTTACTTCTTAGGACCTGGCAACGCAGGTCTAGCCTCTGCTGAGGAAGATGAAGGAAAGGGGCAGGAGCCCTGCTCCCTGGCTGCGCTAAGGGGTCACTGGCGGGGTCTTTTCTCACGGTGAACCCGTCTGGAGGGTGGACGGGGCAGGTGGGAGGGCCCGTGTCAGGGAGCATCCAATGTCTTCGCGCCATGCCAATGGCACGCAAATGACCCGCATGCGGCCCTGCCCGCCGCAGCTTCTCGGCGCGAGGGTCTTCTCAGCGGTTCTGAATGGAAAGGGCGCTGGAGACGGGGAGGCCGTCCAGAGAGAAGCAGCACTCCCCACCCCGCCAGAGCCAGGGCCCCACTTTGGTGGGAGGGAGGGGCGAGTCGGCCCTAATGGCTCATGATTCATCGCTGGGCTCTTGTCTGCGCTAATTGGCTGGGCCGGGGACTGATTCATGGCAGGGAGCCGGGCTCTCGGGGACCCCCGTGTCCCTCCCCCGCGCCTCCCGCCCAGGAAAGGCTGCGTGAGGCTTTTAGATCCCGGATCTGCTCCAAGGGACCGCTGCCCGGCATCCATCACGGCTGACAGGCTCGGGGTGGGGGCGGGGACGCTGACACGGAGCTGCCAGCGGATGCGACCGACCCCACCGGGCACCCCAGCCACGGAGCGGCTTCCGAGGGCAGGCTGGGGCCTGGGCGGGGTCCTAGGGAGTGACACAGGGGACATCCAGGCAAGTGTGAGTGGTGAGGGGTGGCCTCCTAGAAGAGGGGAAAATGGAGTGCAGCTGGAAAATGGGAAGAGCATTGGGGGCAGGAGGAGAGGCTTTGGGAACAAGAGAGGGCGGAGCTCAAAGAGAACAGAGATCTGTCCCACGGTGCTCTGAGCTTCATCTCAAGTTGCCCAGAACAAAAAAGACCTAAGGCTTTGTTTGATAAATTGCTGTGTGACCTTTGGTAAGTCGCTATCCAGCCACTATCCTCCACTTCTCAGGACTTTAGTGGAAGAGGATCATCCCCAGGCATAGGCACTTTTGGGAACCTTTCTTTGGCAGCATCTTGCTCCAGGCACCCATGACTCCCTATACTGTCATGAATTCATTACACTTTACAATGACAAAAAATGTCCACCAGTGCCTGCCCTCCTGGGTCTAGGGATGGGTTGAGGCTCTGCTCCCTGAATAGAACAACCCCCAACACACATACACACCCATACTCCTCCAGAGTATCTCACCACATAGAGAGATTTTCAAGTTCTCCAAGGTCACTAATGTCTCCACCCCACATCTGGGCCGAGGCAGGGCATGAAAGCACACACCCACCAGGCTGGAAGGGGAGGGCAGCTGTCCACCCTGGCTGTCAGAAATAGAGCAGACTCTGGGCAGGGGCTGGGCAGGGGCTGGGCAGGGCAGGGCAGGGCAGGGCTAGAGGTTAGAAGGGGCCTGGCTGAAGCTCAGGAAATACCTCCTGCTGGAATCCATGAATGAATACTGTCCTGCAGCCTCCGCAGAGGGAGCCCTGGGCTTGCAGTGCAGAGGATGAATGGAGAATGCAGTCCGCAGCGAGGCACCACCAGCCTCTGGGTGGCTCCAGCCAAAAGCCCAGGCGTCATCTCTACTCTTCCCTTTGACCCTCAGCCACAGCCAGTTGTCAGCAAAGCCTGCTGGCTCTGATTCTAAACTAAACCTAGAATCAGGCTCTTTTCTCTGTGTCCACTGCCGCCAGCAGCTCTCAGCCGGACACTGCAACAGCGGGGGTCTGCTCTCCCCTCCTGGCCTCCATGCTGGCACCTGCAAGCCTTTCTCTGCACAGCAGCAGGAAGGATCTTTTAGACATAAATCAGATCTCGTCACTCTGCTACTCAAAACCGTCTCATGGCTTTTCCATCACATTTAGAAGAAAATCCAACCTCCTTGCCTTAACCTTCCAAAGCCATATGCAGTCTGGCCCCTGGCTAGCTCTCTGACCCCACCTCTGGCCAGTCTCACTCCACTTACTCTGGCCTTTCTCTTCTGGCTCTAAATCTACCAAACTCATTCATATTCAGGGATTTCAGGGTCATTCCCATTTCAGAACCTTTACACCTGCTGCTCTTTCTGCCCAGAATGCTTCCCCCACCCCCAAGTTCTGAATCTGGTTAGCTCCTTCTTGGCCTTCAGGCATCAGCTTAAGTATCACTTCCTCAGAGAGGCCCTCCATGACTACACCATCTGTTGCAGCCCCCAGGCACTCTCTATCATATCAGCCTATTTTATTATCTCATCCTTATAATGATCTGATAAATTCTCATTTATTTATTAAAAATCTGCAGCCCTCCCTGCCCAGTCCTGTCTCCTGAGCCTTCTCGGTACTAGCCAGAGAAGTGGTAGACAACTAGCCAGAGTAGTACTAGACAACTGCTTTTGGGGGTTGTCTGGATCTCTCCTAGCACTCTGAGGGTTGAACAAAGGACTCAAAGGGCAGGACTTGCCGTCAGCTTTTCCTAATGGGATATTTTGCCGCTTCTGCTTTTGTTTTTGGAAAGTTCGTCTTCTCCATGCCCTCCCCTACAGTTGGACAGCTAGCCCTAATCCATGGCCAGCCCATCTCCTCCACAGTCATCTTCTCTCCCACCCTGTATCCCACCCCATGGCCTCCCGCAGGCAGGAAGCCAAGGGGCAGAGCTATGGTGGGAGTGTGGTCACCAGAATGTGGCCCCTCTCTGCTCAGGGTCTCTGTGGCTTTGTAAGAGGACAGGTGGCTTGTGGGCTCTGAAGCTGGCAGAGAGGGGGACCCCCAGCATCCAGGAGTCTGGCACCCCCCACATCTCCATGCCCATCCTCTGCCCCTGGGGAGGAGGAGTAAGAAGAGCTGTGTCAGGAGAGAGGGTCCCACCCAGGAGGAGGTGGCCACGCCCTGCAGGACTGCTGGGCCAGGAAGTCCCTCTAACCTCGCCTCCATCCATTCTGCTGCAATTTGAGCTCTCGGGTGACCTGAGTGACCCTAATCCTCCCATAGGATTTATTTCCTTTCCTCCAGCCCCACCACAGAGGAAACTGGGGGTCAGAGGTCAGGAGAGAAGAGGCCAAGTTCATGTCCTCAGTGCTTAGAGGCCAGGGTCAACAGGAAGAGGCTCTGCTGTATAATTGGAAGTAGGGCCACACTGGAGGAACAAATCTCCATTTTCTGGAAGGAAAACTGAGGCATGGAGGGCTGGTTCTACCTGCCTAAGGCCACCTGGGGACCAGGTTCCTCCTGCCGCTCCTGCCTTCCCCCTTTCCTGGAGGGCTCCAACTGCCTTCAGCCACCGCCCCACAGACACCATCCCCCATGGGGAGCCCCTGAGATGTCCAACACTCCCTGTGCCTCTTCTTTCCCTTCTCTCTCCCCTAAGAAGGGTTGGGCTTCCTGAAGGAATGTGGTGACCTCTGACTCTGGTGGTGGCCACTGCTGGCTCTGCCCAATGCCTCCTCCCTGGGGGAGGCTGCTTGTCTCTGTAGTGGACCCAGTAGGTGCTTTGAGGCAAGTGGTGTTTCTTCTCTGAGCCTCAGTTTCTCCATTTGCACAGTAAGCCAAAGGGCCTTCTGCAGCATCTGTTCTGTGAAGCCATCCAGCTGGGAGATGGGGGGTCAATGTACATACAAGAGGATGGGGCGTGTCCGCAAAGGGGAGTGGAGGTGGAGACTGCAGTGCCATTCTGAGATCTATCACCTTGGCCACTCTCTGGTCCTTTTAATTTTATTTCTTTACTAACCTTCTTCTTGCCCATGCCTGGCTCTGGTTAATTGGGAGAAAAAAAAAAACTGGGGAGGGGCCTATAGAAGAAAGGAGCAGAAGGCATGGGAGGACCCCCCGTCACCTCCTATCCTGTTCCAGCCATCAGCCACTGACCATCTGTTCGCAACTCACTGTCTGCCGAGGAGGGCGGCGTGGCCCCACTCTAAGGGCTACCGTTTGCGGAGAGACACAGGCCTCATCTCTTAGGGAACCCCACAGGGAGGCACAGGTCCTGCCCTCAGGCCCTTTTTAAAGCAGAGGTCTCCCTGGCCTAAGGTCATTCTTCCCCAAATCTACTGATACCAAGACATGAAGATTATTTATCTCATACTGGGAGAGACTTGGCAGCCACCCCAGCTCCTGGGGGCTCAGAGAGGGTGAAATCTGGGTCTGGGACCACCCTGTGAGTGAGCCACAAAGGTTGTATGTTGGGTTGAGCCCATCCTTGGGGTCACCAGAAAAAGGGCAAGAAACCCAACAGGTTGAATTTCTGAAAAATGCACCAGGATCAAGTATATTTTCTCAGCCATCTCCAGTGTGGTTTTAAATGGAAAACACCAGCCACCAGGGCAGAAGCATGTTTAGATGAAGAAGGTCCCTCCCTCCCCCACCCGCCTGGGAGCTTTCCTTTTGCAAAGGCAAACATGTGATTATATTTATTTTGCAGGCCTGGGAGGCCCAACTCTTACCCCTCTCCTTCTCCCCACTGGGGGAACACAGATCTGGGCTTTACCACCAGCAGTTTCTTCTGCTAGGAGCTTAGGGGTAGTGGAGAGTTGCTGGGCTCAGAGAGGAGGATCAGAGTTCCAGCCTCTGCTTTGGATGACCTGGAGAAACTAAGTGAACTCAGTTTTCTCCATCTGTGAAATGGAGGTGATCAGGTCTCCTCCTGTGGTCACCAGCCTGCAATATGGTGCATAATGAACTTTGCCTCCTGAAATCTGTGCTCTGTGTCCCTTCTCACACTGCATAGGGCTCAAGTCTATAACCAATTGCATATTGCAGAAACGATTGTGTGAGATGTCATAAAAGACAAACCTTCCTCCTTGTTCTCTCCTAGATCCCTTGCTTTATGGGAAGCCAGCTGCTATGTTGTAAGGACACTTGAGCAGTCCTATGGGGAGGTCCATGTGCTGGCAGGGTCACAGTCAGCCAGGTGAGCTAGCCATCTTAGAAGTGGCTCCTCCACCCCAGTCAAGCCTTCAGATGACTGCAGCCCCAGGTGACATGTGACTGCAGTCTCTCCAGAGACCTCTAGCTAGAACTACCCAGCTAAGTTGCTCCCAGATTCCTAACCCACAGAAGCTATGTGAGGCAATCAATGGTTGTAATTGGTTTAGGTCTCTAAAATTTTTTTTTTTTTTTTTTTTTTTTTTTTTTTTTT
>NW_016815820.1:1848875-1869906 GCF_001698545.2 Rhinopithecus bieti | reverse complement strand
TTTGAGACGGAGTTTTGCTCTTGTTGCCCAGACTGGAGTGCAATGGCGTGATCTTGGCTCACCACAACCTCTGCCTCCCAGGTTCAAGTAATTCTCCTGCCTCAGCCTCCCGAGTAGCTGGGATTACAGGCATGCACCACCATGCCCAGCTAATTTTGTATTTTTAGTAGAGATGGGGTTTCTCCATGTTGAGGATAGTCTCAAACTCCTGACCTCAGGTGATCCACCCACCTCAGCCTCCCAAAGTGCTGGGATTACAGGCGTGAGCCCCCACACCCGGCCTAGGTCTCCAAATTTTGGGGGTAATCTGTTATGCAGCAATAGATAACTAGTCCATCCCAACAGTCCCTAATCCTTCTGGCCTGAACCACACCAGCAGCTGCCCCCTTGTCTATGGGCCTTGGGTCCCTCTCTATCCCATTTGTGCCACCCGCCACATGCCAGAACAGCCTTCTTTGCCTTTGTTCATCTGCTGGTGTTTCCCAAACTTGTCTGAGCGTAACAATCACTGGGAAACCTTGTTAAAAATCCGTAATCCCTCTAGAGGATCTGAGTCACCCCAACAAGTTTAATGATCCAGCAACTCTGGAAAACTCTAATCTGTGTAGAAGCTTCTTACATGGCTCCTACCACATAATAGTTATTCAATAAATTTTTTTCCCCAAAAGCTCCATTTCCACCCTTATCTTCTTAAGGGATGCCGCATAATGAACGCACATGCCACATGCCAGAAGATGCTAAGCATTCGCCTATTAATTCTCACTACTGGTTAGGTGTGGTGGAGCACACCTGTAATTTCAGCACTTTGGGAGGCCAAGGCAGGAGGATTGCTTGAGCTCGAAAGTTCAAGACCAGCCTGGGTCACATGGCAAAACCCCATCTCTACAAAAAATACAAAAAATTAGTCAGGCATGGTGGCATGTGCCTGTAGTACCAGCTAATCAGAAGGCTGAGGTGAGAGGATCACTTGAGCCTGGGAGGTCAAGGCTGCAGTGATCTGTGATCATGGCACTAGGCAACAGAGACCCTGTATTAGTCCGTTCTCACATTGCTATAAAGAACTACCTGAGACTGGGTAATTTATAAATAAAAGAGGTTAAATTGACTCACAGTTCCACCAGCTGTACAGGAAGCATGACTGGGGAGGCCTCAGGAAACTTACAATCATGGTGGAAGGCAAAGGGGCAGCAAGCACATCTTCACATGGCAGCAGGAGAGAGAGGTGGAGAGGTGCTATACTCTTTGAAACAAGCAGATTTCGGGAGAACTCTATTATGAGACAGCACTAGGAGTATGGTGCTAAACCATTAGAAACCACCCCCATGATCCAGTCACCTCCCACCAGGCCCCAGGCCCCACCTCCAACACTGGAAATTACAATTCAACTTGAGATTTGGGTGGGGACACAGAATAAAACCATATCAGATCCTGTCTAAAAAAAAAAAAATTCTCATTCCTCCTCTGAGGTGGTTTGTGCTAGAAAGCTGTGGAGCCAGGACTTGAAACCAGCTCCTTTCCCTCCACAGTCTACTCTTAACCACTGCCCCACACCACCTCCCGTAGGCACCACCCCTGCCCACTGGCTGGTGTCTCCCTGAGGGCTGCCTTCACATTCTTCTCTCATTTTGTCCCCAGCTCATCCTACTTTGGCCCGGTTTGATCCAACTCACAGTTCTGGCATCTTCCTTGTGTCAGATTAGCTCTCCCTGTCCCCTAACCAATTCCTTCACTAAATTTCATGCCAGCTATTCCCTGTCTGCACCCCTCCTCTGCACCCCAACCAAACTCTATGGCTCCCTTTGCCAGGAAGCCTGCCTGGGCTGCCTGCTTCATTTTCATGTCTCATTCTCTGTCCCTGGGTCTAGGCTGGGGCCCCCAGTGCATTAGTCTGGCCACCCTGCCCCACCCTACCTGCCTCAGTTTCAAGGCTCCACGAGGGTCAGAAACTCTGAAAGGGGGTTGCTCAGTTCAAAGGCAGCCTGGCAGCAGCTGAGCTGTCTGATTTGTGGTCAGTCACTTGAATTCTCTGAGCCTCAGTTTTCTTATTCCTACAAGGGGCATCTAAAACCTCCCTCCCATGGCTTGTGGTAAGGGCTCAATGAGACTGTGACTTTGAAAAGCACCTACAGGCCAGGTGCAGTGGCTCATGCCCGTAATTCCAGCACTGTGGGATGCTGAGGCAGGTGGATCAATTGAGGTCAGGAGCTCGTGATCAGCCTGACCAACATGGTGAAACCCCATCTCTACTAAAAATACAAAAATTAGCAGGGTGTGGTGGCATGTGCCTATAGTTGCAGCTACTCAGGAGGCTGAGGCACAAGAATCGCTTGAACCCAGGAGGCAGAGGTTGCAGTGAGCCCTGGTCATGCCATTGCACTCCAGCCTGAGCAACAAGAGTGAAACTCCATCTCAAAAAAAAAGAAAAAAGAAAAGCACCTTACAGGTTGCAAAGTGCTGTATTATAAATGTGAAGGGTTAGTATATATGAGTTCTCAACACTGCCTTTCCTCCACCACACACATACATGCACACATACACACACCCTCTGCTGAAGTCCAGGGGTTACTTTATTAGCGCTTCCCAAAGCACCCCAAGTCTTCGTTCATGCCACCTCCACTGCCCAGAAGCTCTTCCCTTTCTTCTTTGCCTGGCTTGCCCTTATTCATCCTTCTCACTCCAGCTCAAGTGTCACTGCCTCCATGAAGCCCTCCACTTCTCCTGGCAGAATTATTGATGCCTTCCATCTTCTGCGTGGGTGCCTTTACTGTTTTCATCATCCTACTTGTGTCAGCTTACACAGCCACCTCCCCCAGTGGACCATCTTATTCACCTCCGTCTGTTTTCATGCAGCAGACACTCAATACATGCAGATTAGTTTTACTTTCCCTGCTATACATTCCAGTCTTACTTAATCATAGTTTGCTACTTCTCTTTGCTGTCCATAAACATTTCTCATTCAAATAGGTCTGCAGGATTCACTCCCTTCCCCACTAAAAACAATGTCGATCCATTACCTGCCCTCTGCAAAAAGAACCAAAACGAGGCGTGACTGTGGTCTGGCACTCAGCCTCTCTCCTAGGGCCTGGGACAGACAAGAAAGGCATTGGGAGGGTGCAGGCAGGTAGGAGGCTCTATCACCCCACCCCCACCCAAGGGGAATTGGCTTTGGCTCCACTGTTGCGGGGATGGGGGTGGGGGGTCAGTATTTGGTTTTCATTTATGCCTTGGAAGTTGGCTTGGGCTGTCAGGGGAACTGGGAGGGGAGCCTGGCTGGTGGCAGGGGGTGTCTCTGTGAGTAGTCCTTGACATCTCATTGACTTTCTCCCTGTGCCGAGGGCAAGATCAAACATCAAAAGCACGGCCTGGCTGGTGCCTAGGCTAATGGAACCAGGCAAGCCTCTTCCAGATGTCTGCAGCTGTTTTCTCCTATTCCCCATCCAGAGTCTTGGGCTTGGAGACTCATGTGAGCTGCCCAGTGGGTCACACGTCCCCAGGTTTGGGACTGAGGCTGGCCTCCCCTTCTCCCACCCATGGCCCCAGTTCTCCACTGATGGAGACTCTCTCACCTCCCCCACTTCCCCTCCTTCTAGCCAAGGATTCTTTTAAGGCACCATCTACTGGGAAGTCCTTCTTGCTATAGAACTTGCTACCTTCCTGCTGCAACAGTTTATCTCCTGGGACTGGAGGAAGGGAGAGGAGGAGATATGCTCAGGCAGAGAGGAAGGAAAGAGAGATGTTTGGGATCATTTGACATGGGGAAATGTGGGGAGATAATGAAATACGTGGAGCTCAAGTTAATTTGAAAATGGGAGCACTCCACTTCCAGGCACTCAGCCTCTCCGATATCCTCAGAGAGGATATCAGCCTCTTAGCTGTCCAAATCCCTCTTCCCAAACGTTATAAGCTTCTAATAAGGATGTAATACAATTGAATTTATTACAAACTTAATTGTTTATAGAAATTTACCCAGCTGCAGACAGGACTGGGAGGAAGAACCCAGTGGGAGGATGGGAGAGCTGGAGAAACAAATGAGGAGAAGGGAGAGGAATGGAGGAGGGATGGGAAGACAGAAAGGGAAAGAAAAAGGAGGAGAGGAACACAATGAAGAGAACCAAGGAGGAAGGGTATCTGGAGAAGGAATCAGAGAGGAAGAGGATGGGATGGAAAGAAGCAGCTAAAGACAGACTAGGGGGAGAGTCGAGAGGAAATGCAAAGGAAGAGGGCTCAACAAGGAAGAAAAGAGAGGAGAGAAAGGCAGAGACGGGGAGACAGGAGAAGGTGGAGAAGGCGGGGAAGGCAGGGAGGAGGGAAGAAACCCTGCAGATAGCAGTGGGGCCTTGCTGCCCAGAGAGGATGGTCTCTACCAGCGGAGGAGACACAGACCACTGGTGCCCAGCCATGCTCAGAGGACTGGGGACAGTGGAAGACAGGGGGTTACTGGGAGAATTAGCCTGGGGGATTGCTGCCAGGGGAGAGGAAAGAGTGTCCTCTATAGGTGGGAGAGCTGGGCGATCAACTATGGACCAGTTTCCTCTGAGGTGGCATCCCCAGGTCAGGATGGTCAGAAGGTGAGGCTTTGGGTGCTACAGAATCCGTGCAGAGGGGCTAGAGCCAGCTGCCTCCGTCCCTTCCAGTCTGCATCTGTGAGATGGGGAGGGTCCCTCTGCCCTCATGTCTCCCAGGAATGGTGTGGGATTCGGTGCTGCCGCTCAGTTTTTGGATGGGGACCCGAGGCTCAGGGACGGGGTAGTGATGTTTCCAAGGTTACCCTCAGAGAGTGGCAGGGTTGCAGTCAGAACTCGGGTCATCTTAACTCCCAGTCAAGAGCTCAGTCTGCAAAGAGTAAGTCATCGAAGGATTTTGGTGCTGATTTCTAAAGCGGCAGGAGAGCCAGGGGAAGGCTGGGGAGTTTTGGCTCACCTGAGGCCTGGCTGTCAGTCCATGACTCCATGCCTCCATGGCTCTGAGGAGGCCCCAGCCCATGTTGGTGAGAGAGTGCTGTGTGTAAAGAATGGGTCCCATCAGCCTGAGAGGGAGAGGCTACATTGAGCCCTCACACAAATCCATGTAGTGGCCAGGTGGGACACTATGGGTGGGGCTTGGAGAAGGGAAAAACTTCCAGAGACAGCTTTTCAGGACTGGTGCTGAGACAGGGACGCCTGTGTTGCAAATGTGGGGGAAGGCATCTATCTGCAGGGAGACATCTGCTCTTACTCAATTGATCACAGCCGTGGGCTGGTTTTTCTGGCTGAGCCCTGGCTGTATCTAGAAACTTCCAGGACCCTCTCCTCTGCTATGGGTGCTATGTCATATTGTCCTTCTCCTTGGCTGTCTACTCCCTCATCCCAACACACATTGAACACACACAGAAATGCACATTCTTTCATTCATTCAATAAACACACAAGCAATTAGCACACGTCAGGCACAGCCCTAGGCACTGGGGATTCACCAGCATGGCGCCCATTATGCAAGAACATACAGTCTAAGAGGCAGAGGCAGACATAGTCTGGACAATTCTACAATAGGAGGAACACGGATCCTGGCATGAAGTGGGTAACCAATGAACTTCACTCTCGCCCAGGCTGGGTTGCAGTGGTGCAATCATAGCTCACTGCAGCTTCAACCTCCTGGGTTCAAGGGATCTTCCTGCCTCAGCCTCCTGAGTAGCTGAGATTACAGGTGTGAGCACCACATCACCTAATGTTTTTATTTTTTTTTGTAGATGTGGGGTCTCCGTGTGTTGCTCAGGCTGGTCTCAAACTCCTGGCCACAAGTGATCCACCTGCCTCAGTCTCCCAAAGTGTTGGAATTACAGGCATGAGCCACCACTCCTGGCAATACTCGTTGAATGAATAGTGTGAACCTAGTGCTGGGAAGCAGAGGGGAGAAGGGGGCTCACTGTCTGTGGGAGCTGGCCAAGTAGTCACAGAGGAGCAGCATTTGGACAAGGTTTAGGAGACTCCAAGCTCCCTGAAGGCAGGAGCTGTGTCCCAGTCATCCTCAGATTCCACCACCCTGTGTAGTCTGGCATAGAGCAGGAGCAAAGTGTTTGACAAATGAATGATGCTTTAGTCAGGAACCTCTGGGTTGTCAATAACAGAAGTCCATCTCAAACCTGCCTAAGAAAAAAAGAAACTTTATGGCTCAACACGACTTAAGTTTACTGCAGTAGGGTTAGGGTTGAGGTCTGGTTAAAGCTAGGTGCATGTGTTAAATGTCACCATTGACCATCTCTTGGCTCTGCTTTTTCCGTATATCAGCTTTATTCTCAATCAAGCTCTCCCAGGAAGTGGCAACCCCAGCACAAAGAAAGCACTTCTTTCCCTGCAGCCCGAAAGAAAGTCCAGGGCTGACTCAGTGCAGATAATGATGTTCCTATCCCTGAACCAATCAGATGGCTGGGGTTATTGTATGCAAATTTGCCCTGCTTTGGTCACATGGCCACACTCAGAGTGGGCAGAGGGGTGAAGGTGGAGTGAAAGTAAACTTCCCTCCATAAAAGAGTTGAGAAGAGGAAATTTCCCATAAACAAAAAGGCGAAGTGGTGCTGAGAAACAGATGCCCATGACAAATGAATACATGAATGATTAGACAAGTGAATTGGGCCTGGAAGGGTGAATAGGAGTTCACCAGGTAGAGAAAAGAGTGAGGGTCCCCTTATATGCATGTGTATAGACACAGAGTCTGATTTCAATTCCTTTTAATTCTCAACCCTGGCTGTCCATTCGTGTCTGTCCCCATCTGTGTGTCTGGATCATCCTGGAAGCCCCAGAGGGCAGGGACAATGTCTGCCACACTCCATCTGGGCACTGCCCAGGCCTGTCCATTTACACACTTAATCAAGGCTGTTTGGGCTCTGCAGCTGCCCTTCCCTGCAAGCAGGGAGTTCTCTCCCTTCCCTAGCAGATCTGGGCTGGGCCAGGCCACTGTCCAGTGCCAGGGGATGGGCTGGAAGCAGTAAGGAGCCAGAGACGTGAGAACGGGATGATGGCAGCCCCCTGCCCGCAGTCTCTCCTGTTCATCCGGGAATTCCTCCCTGCCCTCACTGGCATCAGCAAGGCCTTAAAATGTCACTTGTGAATTGTAAACATGGCAATGTGACATTAACAGAGGGTTTTTTAAGAGGAAAAAACACATACAATTGCTCCCTTCTGATTTTTTTTTTTTTTTTTTTTTTTTTTTTGAGACAGAGTCTTGTTCTGTCACCAGACTGGAGTGCAGTGGTGTGATCTTGGCTCATTGCAACCTCTGCCTCCCGGGTTTCAGCAATTCTCCTGCCTCAGCCCCGCTAGTAGCTGGGACTACACGGCACCTGCCACCACACCCACCTAATTTTTGTATTTTTAGTTAGAGACAGCGTTCACCATGCTTTGGCCAGGCCTGGCTCTCGATTCTCCTGGACCTCATGATCCACCCACCTTGCGCCCTTCCCAAAGTTGCTGGGATTACGGGGTGTGAGCCCACCGCCACCAGGGCCCTCTTTTAGTTTTAGTCTTTGAGCATGTTATGCAAGGAGTTTAGCTAGAGCTGTGATTTCACTTCTTTCTACCTGGTACTCTCCCTGTGCTGCACCCTGCCTCCCAATCACAGTTTTTAATGGCTAAAGTCCATGGAGGGGCTTTCTTTTATGTCCCTGATCCTCTACCAGTGGCTGTTTAAGCTGTTATTGGTTATCTGTTCCTTCCTTCACTCCTTTATCACGCATTCATTCACCCACAGTTATTGAGTATCTGCTTGCTCTAGGCAAAGAGGATACTCAGATAAAAGAGGCAATCACTCCCCTCCCCAAGGAGCTCAGCACCCGATGGATGGAGAGGGAAGGAAAGCAACAGCCACACCACAGAGTGTTGGTGACAGGCAGAGAAGCACAAGGTGCCTGAGGTCCACATCAGTCACGCAGGCTGTCGTGAAATGGAGGGCTTTCTGGAGGAGGTGATGCCTGCGTTGGGGTGGGTAGAAGGGAGTAAGACAGTCCCAAAGAGGGACATGGTGAGATGGTGAGGCTGGAGAAAGAGGAGTGATGAGCTGTTGGCTTAGAGCTTTTTCTGCAGCTGAGTTCCTTCCCCTCCCCTGCTGCCATGTCTTCATTCATTAGTTTGCTTGACTGTTCATGCAGCTCATTCATTCTAACCTGCCTCCCTCAGTCCCAGGCACAGGCTGGGCGCTGTGGAGCCCAACAGGGATCTTCTGTTGGAACCCAGTGGAGCAGTCAGCCGCCCTGTCTCAGACTCTGGGGGTGTATGCGGGAAGCGGGAGGGGGGAGGCAGCCTTCTGCCCCCTAAGATCCAGAGTTGGGCTGAGATTGAGGGTCACACCATAGGTTCCCCCAATAAAGTCTGGGCGACCCCATTGCTGGCCTGCTACAGGAGGGGTCTCCAAGGAGGACTGGGATGGGAGAGGGACCTCAAAAGGCAGAGGAAGGAGAGAAAAGTCGCCAGGGAAATTACAGTTTCCGAAGCTGCCTTGGCTGCAGTAATGAGAACCAGAGAAGGGGCTAATGGAGATCAGATTGCCCAGGGGCTGCCTCCCAGCAGCCCCTCCCCAGCATGCTGAAAGGAGAGGCCTGGGGACACTGGGGACAGGATGTAGATGGGAAAGGGCCACTCTCTCCACCTGGTCCATCTCTTAATTTCAGCTGGAGTCGAGGGAGTTGAAGCTTGAGGAGGAGGACCAGATGGACTGTATCCTACATGAGGTGGTCAGAGACCAGAGGGACTGTATCCTACATGAGGTGGTCAGAGACAGGGAGAGAGTGTAGAAGCCGGCTGGCCTAGTCAGCCCCCAAGCCTTGGGCTCCACAGGTGGCCACTTTGTCATTGATCAACTACCCTCCTCATGCACAGGACCCTCTAGCCGTGAAGGGCTGGGGTGGGGCACTCACAGGAAGAAGAAAACCTGGGCTGCACCGCTGAGAAGACTCCCCACCTGATGGAGGGGACACACTCCAGAAAGCCCCGGCCTAGGATGCAGGACGTCCCTGACCTCAAGGAGCCACTGTATGGTGAGAGAGGTGGCTGGTTCAACAGTCTGCCTGGCTGGGAGAGGTGACAGTGCTGTCCCCCTGGAAGCACTCACAACGAGGCGATGAGACAAGGAAGACAAAACTACTACCACACTTCTAGGATTAGTACTTCTACTACTAGTACCGCTAGTAATAATAACAACAGTAATCTCAAATTGAGCATTCATTTTGTGCCAGACCCCTGGTTAAGAGTTTTGCACCCATTTAGCCTCATTTAATTTTCACAACCACCTCAAGAGGAGGAAAGGGCTGACGTCACCATCATTTTGCAGATGGAGAAGACAAAGGTCAGAGAGGGGAAGTCACTTGCCCAAGGTCAGAACCCTCAAGGAAATCCACTGAGCACTGGCCCCCATCGCCTGATCTCCAGCAGGTCCTGTGATCTGGACATTGAGGGACCAAGAGTCAGCGAGCCCAAGCCATCGCTCTCCACTGACTGTCCTTTATCCCTCTGTCTTTCTCTGTGTCTGCCTCAGTCTCTTTCTCTCCTTTCTCTCTTCTCCATCTCAGTTCCTCTCTCTCTCTCTCTCTCTCTCTCTCTCTCTGCTTGTCTCTCCCTCCTTTCTTCTGCTCTAACTCTGTCTCTGTTCCCCTACCTCCCTCCCTCAAGTGCAGTCAAGCAGGTCACTTGGTCCGGGAAGGTGCTGAGCAAATCCCATGGCGGGGGGTGGGGTGGGGGGATTCTGTGCTCTTGACCTGGGTCCTTTCCCCCAAGGCTGGGAGTCAGGAGCCAGGAGCCAGGGCCTGCCTGCTGGAGGCTGTGAGGCATGGGGGTGGGGCACACAGGCCACATGACCTCTTGAAGGATGCCAACAGCTCCGGGAGAGGAGACGGGAGAATCTGGGCATGAGGCAGCTGGACTTGAGGTGGGACAGCCCGGGAGTTGCTCACTGGGTCTATAGGCCAGAGTCATGGTGCAAGGTGGGGATGGAAATCCTCCTCCCTCCTCCTCTTACCAATCCCTCTTTTCTCTTCCTGCCCTTCTGTTTCTTCTCTCTGCCTGCTTTCTCCGTCTCTCGTTCTTTCTCCTCACTCCTTCTCATTTTTTCCTCCTCCCTGCATTTATCCTAGAGCTTGCATTTTCTTTCTTTTTCTTTCTCTCTCTCTTTCCTCCTTCCCCATCCCTCCTCCTCTTCTATCGATCAGTCTCCCCAGCTCTAGCCAACACGGAGGCCTTGGACGGTACTCACAGTCTTGCTTTAAAATTTATTGCCCAGTGAACGAGGCAGCAGATGGAAGTCTCCACCTCCCCAACCCCACCCTCTCTATCGCCTCATCCCAACAAAAGCCAATCTAGACACGAACCTCGTCCATCAAATGCACCGATATGGGGTTATTTATAGGCTACACCCTTCCAAGAAAGCAGAGTGTTTTTTCCTCCTCGCTCTCTCTTTTCTCTTTGAGCGTTCACAGCTCAGGAGTGAGAGGGATGGTGGGATTCGATATTCAAGAAGCTGCACAATGAGGTTCCCATCCGTCAGATTCTAGGGTAGGGGGGCGTAGAAGTGCCTTGATTGGAAATGAATTAATTAGAAGTGAGGCTCTTCAAGTCTCCAAGTTGGGTTATTTATAGTGTTCGGCTAATTTTGATAATTAACACTGGGGAAGAATAGTGAGTTCTGGGCAAGGCAGTGCCCGCCAACGGAGACGCGCTTCCCGCCCCGTCGCTGCCCCTCCCCACTTGCTCCATTTGGACTCTGTCAAAATAGGCTACTCCCTGCTGCTGAGGCCCTGGGTTTTCTAAAAGTAGAACAAAGGTGAGAAGGCCAAAGGCGTAGGGGTTGCAGTAGGGGACTCAGGCTGTTGGAGGTCCAACGCTCTAGCACCAGTGCCCCTCTCCTCTCCTGGCCAGAAGGCCTTCCTGGGGAAGCAGGTTCCAGCTGCTGGTCCGGGTTGTACCTGCAGTGTAGCCCACCACACTGGGAGAGTGGGAGACCGTGCACCCAGGCTTTGGGCATAGATGTTCATTCTACCAAAGCAGCCAGGAGGAGAGAGGCTGGACCAACCAGGGTGACAGGAATCAGAGACAGCCAGATAGCTGCCGGGTTTGAAAGGAGAGCGGAGAATGGGAGAGCTTCTTGGAGAAGCAGGAGGTTTTGACCTGGAGCCTGCTGTCTGCCCATGGGCAGGAAGGGCATTTCAAAGACAGGCAGTGATCACCACCTACCAGGAAAGGGGCC
This sequence comes from Rhinopithecus bieti, assembly GCF_001698545.2. Taxonomy (NCBI): domain Eukaryota; kingdom Metazoa; phylum Chordata; class Mammalia; order Primates; family Cercopithecidae; genus Rhinopithecus; species Rhinopithecus bieti. The sequence goes on along the minus strand of NW_016815820.1, from coordinate 1,858,702 downwards.
TGCAGAATTTGCCAGCTCCTCTCCATCCATTTGTTGTCCGACCCCCCACCCTGCTCCCAAAACAGCTCAGCATTTCCATCCACAGCACCTTCCTGGACCAAGTGACCTGTTTGACTGCACTTGAGGGAGGGAAGTAGGGGAACAGAGACAGAGCAGAAGAAAGGAGGGAGAGACAGCAGCACTCCCTACTCTGCCCAGAGTGCTCTGACCTCTCCCCTGTGAGGGTCTACCATGGTTCAAGGCCAACTCTCCTGTCGCCTCCTCTGAGCCCAGCTGAGTTGGTGGCTTCCCGCCTCCAGGGCCCCCCTCACTTTGTTTAGTGGAATTCTCAGTGGTGGCAGGGAGGGTTGGTGGTAAAGACAGGACTGGAAAGATATGGAGGCTGGATTCTGAAAGGTCCTGGATGCCCCACTAGAGTCTGGCCCCTTCCCTGGAAGTGATGGGGAACTGCTTTCTTGCCTGGGAGCTGGGCAGTGGGCCGCCCCGGACACCAGGGTGGTTCCGCAGGCAGAGATCACATTCCTTCCTGGGTTAAGGACCAACTCCCCACCCGGAGCGCAGGGCAGGGGGACCACCCCAGCGCAGGTACAGGAAGTGGTGGGAGGCCTTTCCCTCTAGGCCCCAGCAGCCGTTTCTGCAGTCTCCTGTCCCACTGGAGTGCAGAGGCGGGTTGGGAATACGAAGAGGAACTTCAAATGCAACCGTCCTGCCTTGTGCTCTTGGAGGGAAGCTCCACTCCAGGGCCTGCCAAGGGCTGGGGCCAGACCGGAAACGGGATCATCTTCGATCAAGGGCTGTGGACTCTGCTTGTTCCCGCTGCCTGTGCCAGCTCCCCCGTCCTCCCCTCCTCCCCCTGCGGATGTTCTCAGGTGTCTCATCCAAATCCCTTCCCTGGCCACTCCCCTCTCCTCTCTTCTCTCTTGATCTGTGATAGAAGGAGGAAGGGAAGAAGGGGAGAGTCCTCCTCCTGGTGGCTTCTGCCTGTTCCCAATCTCCCCACCTTTGTATTGATGCAAGCTTCACCTCTCTGCCCACTGGCATCGAACTCCCCTGAGGGAAGCCTGCAGAGGCTGACCCTGCTGCCTCCTGTGTGCGCCCGCATTCTTCAGTCTCTGGGCTCTGGACAGAGGGGCACTGGGCCACCCCTGGGCTTGCCCCAGGTTGCCTGGGAGTTGCTGATCCATGCTCTAGCCTGAATCCTCTGTGGCAGACTGCAGTCCTCCTAGAGGACAATGACTTCGTCCCCCCTCCTCCCCAGACCGGGGCTTCCCGGTAGTGTAGAAATGAAGTATCTCTGTTGCCCATCCCACCCCACTTCACATCCAGTCATCCCACCCTACACCTGTGTCCTCGCCCTGTTCCCAGCGCCCACCAGCCTCCAGGCCCTGCTGCTCTCCCTGGCAGGGCATGTGGCACTGGCAGCTCCAGGCCAGACCCCTGACCTCAGGCCACCACCGGCCAGCCCCCAGACACCTCTCAGTGCTTTTGCCTCGAGTTTCAGCCCAGGGGCCTTTGGGGAGCCGCAATTCTGTCTCCAGCTTCCTCTGAAAGGAGAGCACATTTTTAATTAAAGTGGAAAAAGAGCTGAAAATCTGTTCGCATTTAATCATCTTGACGACCTTTTTGCTTAAGAGTTTCCAGCTGAGGTGGGGAGAGTGTATGGGGGGTGGGCAAAGACATTTCTCAAGACAGGGCCTGGGTCAGGAAGGAGGAGGGAGAGCCTCTACAGGGATGAATAATGGAACAGGAGCGGAGGTGGCTGGGGCTCTGAGTGCCGACTCAGCACTTCCCCGCTGGCTCCTTCAGGAGGTGCCCCCACCCTTCCTCCCTCCCTTCTCCTGGACACCCTGTAGGCTGGGCCGGGCTGGGCTGGACAAGAACCTGGGCTCAGACATCCCAGGGAGCAGGAGCAGGGGCCATGTGGGAAGGACAGTTCCCATGTGTCATAGGCGGGGGACACAGGTATGGAGGGGCACTGTGAGTGGCTTCTAGACACAGAGAATTGGGGCGATGCTGAGGGGCCTAGCCCAGGCCTTCTTCACCACACCTGCTGAACCTGCTCTATAATCCCCTTCTCTGCAACTGCCTTACTGAGTGACTTGGAACATGTGGCACATGTCGCTGGGCCTCAGTTTCCCTAACTGTTGATGGCCTCTGGGCTACCTTCCACTTCTCAAATCCGACTCCCAGGATAGAATGTGTCATTGAGAACACTTGTGTCCCTGCCTAGGTGTAATACGCTCCTGTGTTGTTGTTGTTGTTGTTGTTGTTGTTGTTGTTGTTGTTGATGTTGTTGTTTTGAGACAGAGTCTTGCTGTCGCCCAGGCTGGAGTGCAGTGGCACAATCTCAGCTCACTGCAACCTCCACCTCCCAGGTTCAAGCAATTATCCTGCCTCAGCCTCCCCAGTAGCTGGGACCACAGGTGCCTGCCATCAACCTCGGCTAACTTGTTGTATTTTTAGTAGAGACGGGGTTTCACTGTGTTAGCCAGGATGGTCTCGAACTCCTGACCTTGTGATCCACCCCCTCCTCGGCCTCCCAAAGTGTTGGGATTATAGGTGTGAGCCGCCGTGCCTGGCCCAACACAGTCCTGTTTGATTGGGGAACTCCTTAGATATCCCCAAGGCCGTGGGCTGTGTATCTCCCCCTCCCTGCCCACCCCCCGCCAGTCCCACAGCCTGGGAGAGGAGTATTGCACTGAATTTCTCCTCCGAGTTCCAGACCCACCTCTGTCCTCGTAAGGACTGTGTCTCCCTCCTCAGAGCAGGGGAACTTTCAGGTCTCAGATGAGCTTCCTCCAGGGCGGGGCTGTGTTTCTTCCTCCTCCTTCCTTGGAGGAAAGCACTGACTTGGCAAGTGGCATTGGTGGTACCGAAAGAGCTGGTGCAGGAAGAACTGGTGGCTCGGTCTTCTGCTTTTAAATTTCCAGCCCTGTCTCAGGGGTCCCCTGGCCCAGACAACCTGGCCTTGCAATGGCAGGACTGGGAAGTGATACTCCTTCAGCTCCTCCCCTTCCTGAGCCCTCAGATGGGTCTTCCTTTGAAGGGGAGGCAGGACTTAGTCCAGACTGTGCATCCATGCCATTTGCCCTCCCCTGCTGGAAACCAACCCAGACAATTGCACTTGACCCCACTTCCCAGACAAGTCCAAGTGAAGATAAGCTAGAGCCTGGGACGTCTCCTACCCCAGCGATTCCCGTGGGAATCTTGCTGGAGCTGGAGGCATATCACAGCTCTGGCTCTTATCAAAGCAGGAAGGACCCCGGGCCTTGGTCTCCAGTGCTGAAATGTCATCTCACCCCTCATCCGGCCTCCAGCCCGCAGGCACCATCAGCAGCATCAAACAGAACAAGACTAATTGACATCTCTCCAGCTCATCTGACTTTCAAAGCACACTCACACTCAATACAGTACTTCCTTGACTCCTCAAAGTAATTTGGTGAGACTGTCTTATGCCCACTTTACAAACGAGGAAAGTGAGGCTCAGAACAAGGAAGGGACTGTCACAAGGCCACACAGCAAATAAATGACAGACTAGTGCCTGTGTCTCCCAATGCCTCTTCCTCCTATCTTCCCATTGTTGACTTCACACTGTTCCAGCTGTGGCGTAGCTTATTTAGTTTCTCTTTAAAACATCCTAGCCGGTGCCATGGCTCACGCCTGTAGTCCTAGCACTTTGGGAGGTGCCCACCTCATTTCACCCCTCCTCTGGTTGGACACTGGAATTGAAGGATAGGGGAAGTGATTCCCCCAAAGCAGGAAAAGTGAGAACCGGTGAAGATCATTTCCCTGGCTGGGTTTCACCCTCCTCTCCTGTCCCCTAAGCCTAAATTCTGTAAATGCTCGTCAGGAGAGAGTCTGAGTAGTAGCTGGAGGGCAGAGTTCACTCCTTTGAGATGTAAGGGAGGCCTAGCACTTTGGGAGGTGGATTGCTTGAGCCCAGGAGTTTGAGACCAGACTGGGGAACATGGCATAACCTCATCTTTACAAAAAATATAATAATTAGCCTGACCTGGTGGCGCACGCCTGTAGTCCCAGCTACTCATGGTGGCTGAAGTGGGAGGATCACTTGAGACTGGAAGTTTGAGTCTGCAGTGAGTTGTGATCACACCACTGCACTCCAACCTGGGCAACAGAGCAAGACCCTGTCTCAAGAAAACCCCAAACCAACCAACCAACCAACAAACCAAAATAAACAAACAAAGCAACAAACTAACAAGCAAAACAAAAAACTATCCTGCCTGTCCTTGGATGCAAAACAAAAAGTGAAAAAGATGACTGGATCCTTCAGAACTGTCGGGCAGCTCTGCAGTCCTTTAGGGCTGGGAAGAATCAAAGTTGAGAGTTGGGAGGAACTTCCTAGAGGAAGGTTCCTAGAGAACTGTGTGCTGTAGAGGTGAAGAGAGAGGCAGGACCAGAAGGTGAGGTAAGGGGCTGGCTCCTAGACTCAGGGAGATGGCTGCCCTGGGGTATGGGGTACCCTCTGTGCCCTTCCCATTCAAGCACTTGGGTTTAGCATTGCCCACTCCAGGTACGCCTTCTCCAAGACAAAGCCTGGGGAAGATGAAGTCCCCACCACCTGTGTTTGACTGAAATGACCAGATCTTGTGACATTGACAGAGGTATGGGTGCCACACGGGGGAGTGGTGGGAGGGAGGGTGGCCTGGAAGGAAGACGACTGCAGATGTCATTCTACTGTCATGTCAAAGAGAAAGAGAAGACAGGCAAGGGCTTGGAGGTGGGAGAAGCTGGCGAATGCGGGTCAGATGGAGCTCCTTCCAGGATAGGGTGGAGGCGCACCAGCCCCTGAGGCTGCAGCAGACGATGCGGGAGGGCACTGTGCAACTGGCCCACTTTGATGCTCAAGTTAATCTAACTGGACTCCGACATTGCTAATTCCTCCCACCCCTCTCACTACTAATTCAGCTCTAGCATCAAAACTCGCCGACCCTAGACCAGTCCCCAGGCCCCACCCTGTTCCCTCATTGGACAGAACCCCCTTGCAGCCCAGAAGGAGTCAGCTCAGAGGTAATCACTGCATCATGCTTCAAAGCCACTAAGCAATCTCTGAATGGGGGGCAGCAGGTTTCACTTACCTTGTCTGGCCGCCTGCCCGGGACAGATGGGATGCAGCTGGGGGAGGGCCCCACCTTGCCCTCCGCTCTCTCCCTGGCTCTCTGCATTGGAAATGGTTGCCTCCTTGCCCACCTCATTTCACCCCTCCTCTGGTTGGACATTGGAATTGAAGGATAGGGGAAGCGATTCCCCCAAAGCAGGAAAAGTGAGAACTGGTGAAATCACTGCCCTGGTTGGGCTCCATCCCTCCTCTCCTGTCCCCTAAGCCTAAATTCTGTAAATGCATGTCAGGGGAGACTCTGAGTAGTAGCTGGAGGGCAGAGTTCACTCCTTTGAGATGGAAGTTCTATCTCCCCAATCCACAGGGTGGCTGCCGGTCTAGCTGGGGTGAAGGCTGGAGGGGCTGGGATGGTTGGGAGGAGTGACCGGGGTGGATGGGAGAAGTGACTGGGGAAGGTGACTGTTGGCCTGGTACAGAACAGTGGCCACTTAAGGTACCACTGCTTCCTTCTGGAGGTCCTTGGACAAGTGGCTTAACCTCTTCAAGCCCCAGTCTCTTCTTCTGTAAGATGGTGATCCCAGTACTGTACTTCCCTCATGGGACTGAAGTGGAGATGAAGGAGGTCAGGCAGTCCCAATAAGTGTGAGTTCTCATTGTCTGCGATCCCGTTTCTACTTGGAAGTTGGCTGGAGCTGCAGGCTGGCTCCCCAGCAACTGCTGGGGACATGAGGCACAGGGAAGCTGTGAGCTGTGCTTTGCTGAGGGGCTGAGATGAGGGGGGTGGAGGGGAATGGGAGGACAGGGAGGACAGTGTGTGTTAAGGATGTTGCCTTCCTGGAGGGGCAAGGTGATGGTGGGGTGGTGAGTTATATAGGGGAGGAGTTGCCCCTCCCATTTGATTCCTAAAGATGCAGTTTGACGTGACTACCACTCCCAGCTCCATGTGGAATTGCACTGATGTTCTCCGCCCTTTCTCCTTAGAGTCACTATAGGACCAGGAAGCCTGGGGGTGGGGGGTGGGGAGACGAGTCTTCTCTATGGGCACTCTATTATAGGAGATGGTTCTGAGGGACTCTCCAGGAACACTGCTGGCCTCTTGGTGCCCCCTGTGGGATCCCACCTGCTGGTCAGCACCTATGAGCCCTCTCTCCATGCCATATCCCACAGCTGTGGCTCCAAGTGCTGAGGATTAGGAGAGAGAGGGCTGGGAAGACAGTGTGGCTTGTTAAGCAGGGAGAAACTTTTGGAGCCCACTCATGTCTGGGGCCAGGAGTCGTGAACACTAGAGAGTTATACTCAGGCAGGCAGTGGCTCCACGAGGCCTCTGATATTGTTCCTAGGAAAAGGAAGGGCCAGTGCATCCTGCCCTCACAAAGAATCTCTACTGCTCGCAGTGGTGCAGATGTAGGAAGGTAGGTGTTGGAGGCCATGGCCATGGCAGCCGTGGTGGTGGTGACTATGGTGATCATAGTGATGGTGATAACTGTGGCCGTGTCATGGTGGTGATAGTTGTGATTCTGGTAGTGACACTAATAGCAGTGGCATAATGATGATGGTCATAGTGGTGCTGGTGTTGTTAGAAGCGGTGGTGATGGTGGCAGTGGGGGTGATGATGGTGATAGTGGTGGTGGTCACAATGATGATGGTCATAGTGATACTGGTTTTGGTATAGATGTTTGTGGTCATGGTGATAGTGGGAGTCTCAGCAAAGGAATATCCTGATCATATCCATGCTATCTGGTATGATCAGTCAAGCCAAGACCTCACATTATAAACTAACTCTTCATGGCTGGGCATGGTGGCTCACGCCTCTAATCCCAGCACTTGAGGAGGCCGAGGCGGGTGGATCACCTGAGGTCAGGAGATTGAGACCATCCTGGCCAACATGGTGAAACCTCGTCTCTATTAAAAACACAAAAATTAGCTGGGTGTGGTGGTGCGTGCCTGTAATCCCAGCTACTCGAGAGGCTGAGGCAGGAGAATCGCTTGAACCAGGGAGAAGGAGGTTGCAGTGAGCTGAGATTGTGCCACTGCACTCCAGCCTGGTGACAGAGTGAGACTCCAACTCAAAAAATAAAAATAAAATAAAATAACTCTTCATATCAAATAAACAACACACTAGAACATCAGCTTCATAAGGAGCTGCATGAATCCCCAAGGCCTACAGAATCCCCAAGGCCTAGAACAGTGTGTGGCACACAGCAGATGCTCAATAAATACTTGTTGAATGAATAAAAGAGAAGTGATGAACACAGTGTTACTTCATCTGATCCTCACCACGCCCTTTCACAATTCCCATCTGATAGATGACAAAACTGAGGCCAAAAGAGGTGATGTAACCTGCCTGAGGGGTCAGCAATGGGGGAGAGGGAGGGAGGAATAATACCCAGGCCTGTCCCACTCCCAGTGCAGTGCTCTTTCCTCCACACACTTTGCAGCCACTCTCCCTGCCAGCACTCAGCATTACATAGTGGTCTTGCACTTGGGTTTAATCATAGAAATACTGCTAATAATAGTAACAATTGCTGTTTGTAATTGTTTGAGTGAGGCTTAAATGATCAGGACCATGGAAATCATTAATAACCCAGGCCCAGCCATAGTAGTGTGGGTCATATTAAATTGTGTTGAGATGGATAACGTTAGCAATAATAGTAACTGGGATCATAAATTAATAACAGGAATATTTAAATTAATGCCACACTGTCGATGCCCTTAGTCGTCAGCAGTTCAACGCTGCTGTTAGTACTAACGTTGCCCCTTTTCCTGCCTTTTATGAATTCAGCTGAGAGGAAGGCAGGTCTAGAAAAGCAGCGGGAGGAAGAGACATCTTAGAAGCTGTCCCTGTCTGGAAAGAATGACTCCTTGGTGATTTCTGAAGAGGTGCTTGTTGTCTGGCCTCTTATGACCAGCCATGAAGGTGGTGGCTCACCAGCATTCATGCTGAAAGTCACAATGATGTCTACCTGTCCTTTCCAGGACAGGGCTGTCCCTTGGACTTTGTGGGTTACACAAGAAGGAAATTCACAGGACAGGTATTTTTTTCCCCCATGAATGAATGAATTAGCCTCAGCCGATCTTGGAAGTCAACTACGGACTGCTAGCGCGCCCTCTTCATGAGCACTGTTTTTTTATTTGTTTGTTTGTTTGTTTTTCGAGATGGAGTTTTTACTCTGTGGCCCAGGCTGGAGTGCAATGGCACTATCTCCGCTCACTGCAACCTCCGCCTCCTGGGTTCAAGTGATTCTTCTGCCTCAGCCTCCTGAGTAGCTGGGACTACAGGCGTGAGCCACCACGCCAAGCTAATTTTAGTAGAGATGAGGTTTCACCATGTTGGCCAGGCTAGTCTCAAACTCTTGACCTCAGGTGACCCACCCGCCTCGGCCTCCCAAAGTGCTGGGATTACAGGCGTGAGCCGCTGTGTCTGGCCCGCAAGCGCTCTTGATCTCCCTTTTGTTTCCATAACTGGGGAGGGTAGTGAGTTTTTTTTTTTTTTTTTTTTTTTCAAGGAGGAAACTGAAATCCGAACCTGGTTAAGATTCGGGTGCTGGGATGGGCTTTGCAGACACCCCCATCAACTCTGTGCTCCAGGGTCCTGACGATGTCTGGGAACAAAGAAATGGAGGGAACAGGAAAGGGGTAAGCATGGGGGTGGGTGGCATACTTTTCGGGTTGGGAGGCATATTATTTGGACTTCGCAAGGTTTCTAGGGCAAGACGAGTTTGGTCCTAGTACATGGATGGGTACACAGATATGAGTCCATTTCACCACTCTTCTATTTATTCTCTTCTACAGAACTTTCTTGAACCCTACTATATACCAGGAATTCAGAGAAGAAACCATAATCCCTGCCTGCAGAGCTCATAAGCCCATGGAGACACTCACAGTCTGGTGAAGTTTATACTGTTGAAGATGCATCTGTTTGTTTGTTTATGGGTGTCAGTGTGTGTGTGGGCTCATGAATGTGTGTGTGCTTGTGTGACTGTTTACGTGTGAGGACTTATGCAGACACGACGGTATACATGCATGTGTGAATGCGTAGGTATGTGCGTTTGAGTGCCCGGATCACATATGTGCCCGTGTGCAGGCCTGGAGAGGTGCATGTATATAACAGTCAGGTCGGCAGGAGTGCATGAGGACGGTGTGGGCACACGTAAGTGCACGATCACACATACAGGTGAGCTTGAGAGTGTGTATTCCTGTGCATTGTGTGCACACCTGTGACCCCTTCAAACCCCTCATTTGAGAATCAAATGATGTTGGAATGGACTCCACCTTGAATGTCGGTGGCCGAGGTCAGGCCGCCTGCGCCCCTCCCCTCCCCAGGCCTCTGCCCAGGGATCTCCTGCACTGGGAAGGGGAGGGATGGGAATAGGGGTGGAGGTGGGGTGATGGGCGTAGATGAAGGGCAGGGAGGGCAAGCGGGCATTCTTACTGATAGGGGCCAGGTAGGGAGCAAGGCTCCAGGGAGAAGGTGAAGTCAGAGACGGAGGAAGATGGGTAAGAGAGTGAACCCTGTGGCGGGCCGCAGCCGGAGAGGAACAGAAACCGCAGTGGGGACGCCCTGGTCCCCGGGCCCACAGCATCCGGGACGGACGCGCAGTAGTGCGGGCTGGGAACTGGGTACCAGGGCGGGATGGGTGAGAGGCTCTAAGGGACAAGGCGGGGAGAAGAGGCAGCGGGTTGCGGGGAACCGCACGCCCTCCCTTTGCCTCCGCTCCCCACCCCGAGGCGGCGGGGCGGGCGGGCGCGG
>NW_016815820.1:1840922-1848564 GCF_001698545.2 Rhinopithecus bieti | reverse complement strand
GGCGCGGTTCCGGGGGTGGGCGGGCTGGGCGGGGCGGAGGCGGGGCCGCGGCACTGGCTTCACCCAGCCCCTCCCGCCCGCAGTCAGAGCGAGCTGAGCCGCGGCCAGCTCCGGCGGGCCGGGGGGCGCTGGAGCGCAGCACAGCGCAGCCCCATCAGTCCGCAGAGCGGACCGAGCTGGAAACCGAGCGCTGCCGCGAGAGGCGGACGATGAGGGCAGGTGCCACCGGCCGCGCCATGGACGGGCCGCGCCTGCTGCTGTTGCTGCTTCTGGGGGTGAGTGCTAGCCGGAGGGGGCCCGCTCCCTTTCCCGGGATCAGAACTCCGAGGAGAGCCGGGCGCCGCCACCAAGGAAACAGAACAGAGCGCTGGGGTCCCAGATGCTGAGGGTGGTGGGAGAGGGTCTCTGATGCTGGGACCACGAAGGAGGGTCTAGGGTTCCCGGAACGCAGAGGCGACCCTCCAGGGTGGAGATGCGGGCAAGACCGGAGTGCCGTTGCCGGTCCTCAGGTACCGCAGGGGGCGGTGGAGGAGTTGGGAGGGGTCTTTCAGGAGGGGGCATGGGGCTCTCGGATGCCTGGGTTCTTCGGAAGAGGACACTCGAATGTCGGGATCCCGAAGGGACTTTCCCCTCAGCATCTCGGTCTCTGGAGAGTCGTGGGACGTAACCAAGGCAAGAGAAGGAGGGGGAACTGGACGGTGACTAGAGATGTGAGGGGTGAGCTGGATTGGGGCGGGGAGCCCAGGACGAGGGGATGGAACAATGGAAGAGGTCGGAGGGACTGGAGACAGAGGGGACCTCGCAAGGACAATGGGGACCGGCCAGACAATGGGGGGGGAGGGGCGTCGGAGGGAGAGGTTGGGGAGCTGAAGAGCGGCTGAGAAGTGGGTTAGGGAGGGCAGAAGAGGAACGACGGCGAGGGCGACAGAGAGATGGAAGCAAAAGGAAAGCAGACGGAGCGGGCCGCAGACCCTAAAGCGGTCGGGGTCCTGCCTGCGCGCTGAGGGACAGTGAGACGAGAAGAGAGCGGAGGCTTGGACATTTCTAGCGCCTGTCCCGGCGCTCCTGCCCGCGGCCTCGCCCAGTCCTGGAATTGCGGCTGGGGATTTAAGGCTGGGAGGGGAGTGCCCATTTCGCCGGGGGGAACCCGCTCTTGGGGTTCCCCCACAGCCGACGGGCTCCTCCGACGCTCGTGTTCTCACGGCTTGAAGCAGCACGGCGGATCACGAGGGACGGAGCGGGTGTGCCCCTACCCGGGCTGGCGGTGGCTACATCTCGGGGTGCAGAGCGCCCGGGCGCACTAGGCGGGGACCCGTCCCGAAAGCGCGCCGCTCTGGCTGCGCAGGCGGGAGGCGGCCGGCAGGGGGCGCTGCGGGGCGAGACAAGTGCAGTCCGCGGCTGCTGAGCGTCTCGGGCTGCGCGCCTCCCCCAACCCAGCCGCGCGACTCGAGCGCCGCGCCCACCGCGCTCCGTGGGCTCCCGCTCCTCGAAGGGTCAGGATCCGGTCTGCGCCTCGCCTGGCTCTCGGTGCAAGCCGCTGGGCACCTAACGAGACGGGAGCGCGCGGACGCCTCGGATTCTGCCGCGCGGTGTCCCGAGTCACTGACTCCGCAAAGGTCGGCGGGTCCTCCGGGCGGTCCGACGAGATTGTCAAATGTGGCCTGCTGTGTGGCCATGAACGGAATGCCCTGGGAAGTCTGGCAATGGAGGAGGCGTCTTCACTCTCCCTGCCAGCATCTTTTATCTGAGCACTGCGCACCAAATCCTGGCTTAACAGATACGGAGACTGAGGCTCTGAGAGTTTAAATGACTTGGCCGAGATCTCACAGCAAGTGGGGCCAGAGTCGTGGCTAGACTCCCCCGACCTGAGTCCCAACTCGGTACTCCCCCATCTTTTCAGGTGGTAGCCGCTGTCCCAGATCGGGGTCACGGCTGCGTTTTCCAGCAGGGGCAGGGTTGACACTGTCCCCAGAGTCAGGCGGCGGTAAAGCCTGCGGGTGAGGTCGGTAGAGATCCTGTCCGGGTGCGGGCCCCAGCCCGAAAGCTCAGCCCGGGTTCCCTGGAACTGTCAGGACCTGTGGCTGCGTCCGGGGATTTGGGAGCGACCGCGGGCACGTCTGCTGACTAACGCCGCTGGTTAGAGATGCTGCTTGGACGCGAGTGGGCGAGCGTGGACCAGGAGGGCGGGTAGGAGGGACCGGGGTGGTCTCTAGTCCCGATCCCAGAGGGGCGACGACGTGGGATCCGGGTCTGGGCAGGAGCGAGGGTCCAGGCGCGAAGACCCAGAAGGAGGGGAGCTGGGCATGGAGGGCCTGGGCGCTGGGGAAGGTGGACCTGCCGTCTGCAGCCCCTGCGGCTCCCGCCTCCGCCTCCGAGGACGGCTGCTCCGTCTGGGCTGGCTGTGCGCGGTCCGAGATTCTTCCTGGGACGCGGCGCGCGAGAGAGGGCTGAAACCAGAGCGCGTCCCGGCGGGTCTGCTGGCGGGCCGCGCCGGTAATGGAGGCACTTTGTCATTCAGACGTCTGTAACCAGAGCCGCCGGGCTGGCTAATGCGCCTAATAGGGATGGAGCGAGGGCAGCAAATGGGCGTGCGTGAATGGCCGGGCTGGGCTGGGGTGGATGGTGGATGGGGAGGCAGCTCCGTGGGGGGACGGGCCCCCACCCCACTGTGCCAGCCCAGTCGGGCTCAAGCGCCTCGCTTCTTCCCTGGGGGACCGCGTGGGGAGGCGGGAATAATCGAATGTGCTGAGTTCCTACTACGTGCCTTGCCCTGGTACTTTCTCTTGAGTTATTTAATCCTTATAAGGTCCCAGCAAGGTGAATTTCGCTATTCCCACTTCTTAGATGAGGAAACAGAGCCCTCCAGACTTTCAGGCCCGAGACCAGGCTCCCCCAGTTGAGTGAGTGGTGGCGCCTTTGTTGGAACCCAGGATGCTTGGCCTGGGATGTTCTCTTTCCTACATATGCCAGGCTCCCTCCCGCCCCCTACCTTCCGGATCATGGAAGGAGTCCTGGCTCTGACAGATTAAATCGTGCCCTATGCCTTTGGCCCCACACATTTAGATCTGAGCCCCTTCTCCACATGCAGTGCCCCTGCCCCCTCTCAAGTCTCTATGCTACATTATCTTGGGTAATTAGCTCCTTTCCTCCCAACTCCTCCCCTACCCAAGGGGAGTGAGGGGCATGTGCCAGTGCCTCCCGTGGGTTTGCATCGACCTCAAAAGGCCCTCCAGGTGTTTGAAAACCTCTCCCACCCCATGGCGGTGACCACGGCCCCATTCTCTTAAGGGCCCTTTGCTGAAGCTGTTGTGAATGGCCAGGGCTGATTATACTGAAACATTCATATGGTTTCAAATAATTTCAACTATTTTGCTGTTTCTCTCTTTTCTCTAATTAAAAAAAAATGAAAATTCTTAAAAGTAAATTCATCTAAGGATCCTTTCACCTTAGTTCCTTGTAAGCCTTGAAATGGCCAAAACAAAAGATTACCAAACTTCTTAAAAATGGGCTGAAATCATTCTGTCAAATGTGAAATGACTAAGTGTAACACATACAAATTTCAGGGAAATGTATCTGTCATTCCTATAAATTAATCCTTTTGGATCTGATTTTGGAGCAATTAGCCTGAATGTTAGTCACCCCTCCCTACTTGGCTAAACTCTCCCCTCCTGCCTGGGGTCTCCCTAAGACGAGATGCTTCTTTGATAACTAACATTTATTCAATTCCTACTAAATTCCTACTATAGACCAGACATATTTGCATAAATTATTTCACTTAATTCTCCCAGCAATTCTGGGCAGTAGACATTATCAACCCAATGTTTTAGGTGAGAAAAACTGAGGTTTAGGGAGATTAAGTAATCTACCCAAAGCAACATACTTTTTTTTTTTTTAGCAACATACTATTAAGAAGCAGATCTAGGATTTTACAACATAGGGAACATAAAACAAGCACAGGAAACACATGGTTACTAATTATCTGGCCCCTACTCCAAATGCAAGTTTTAAGAGAAGAGAGAGGACCTCAGGCTGCAGCAGGGAGAACAGGCTTCTTGGCAGGGGCATTTGCACAAAGCCCTCACACCACCCAAGACCACTGTAGACAGACTTCCTCAGCCATCCAGAGCCCAACTAACTGGAACACAGCCAATGGCTACAAAGTAGACCCTGGAGGACAGACAAGAGGGGTCCCAAAGTACATAAACACCTTACTCACTTGTGTAATACTTACAGCAATCCTGTGATGCAGATACTGTCATCATTACCTAATTATGAGGAAACTGAGGCACAGAGATTCAAAACTTGACCCAGGTCAAGTGAGGAGCCAGGATTCAGAGTGGCGCGAGAGCTTACACATTGTACTCAGAGGCTTGCCTCCTCCTGGTTCAGATCCTATTTCTATACCTTTCTTTTTTTTTTTTTTTTTTGAGACGGAGTGTCACTCTGTTGCCCAGGCTGGAGTGCAGTGGCATGATCTCAACTCACTGCAACCTCCGCCTCCTGGGTTCAAGCAATTCTCCTGCCTCAGCCTCCCAAGTACCTGGGACTACAGGTGCCTGCCACCACGCCCGGCTAATTTTTTGTATTTTAGTAGAGACAGGTTTTCACCATGTTAGTCAGGATGGTCTCGATCTCCTGACCTCGTGATGCACCCACCTCGGCCTCCCAAAGTGCTGGGATTACAGGCATGAGCCACCACGCCGGGGCAGCACATACCTTTCTACCAAGGCGAGTTCCACAGTTTCTGAATATTCAATTAGACCTTAAATAGATTAGCGTGGTGGGGGAAGGGCTGCTTCAGGTCACACTGGTAGCAGCAAGAAGTGACAACTGATACCTTGACAGGAAGGGAGGAAACAGAAAACTATATATTTTTTTTAAAAAGGGCTGACAGGAGAACTCAAAAAGACAAAAGTGTGGTAATTTGTGAAAAGAACACAAGAGTTTCCCTGCATTGCAGCCCAGAATAATCGCTGGTGTAAATACAGAGTCCCTGAGTCATGGGAAGCCATGAAGATTTGCTCCAGAGACAGGGAAGGGTGCAGCCACCATGGTGAAAAGGAAAAATGATGAGAGCAGCAAAGCCTGGCAGTCGGGAATCTCAGCTAACCAACAGTCGCTCTCCCAGAGTTCTGGGTAATTGAGGTCATATAGTATTTTCATGTATTTCAACTCCACATGTGTATGCATTGCGTCCCTACTGCATGCCAGATACCCCATCAGGCCCTGGGGCAATCCAGCTCCCTCAGGGAGCTGACAGTCCAGTAAGGGAGTCTATAAAGTTCAGGCCAGGCAAGAGCAGAGAGAACCGGAGAACAGGCTGGATGTGTAACATGGCAGCCCCACCTAATCTGCAAGGAGTGGATGCCACAGGACCACTTCCTCGAGGAAGTGACATTTAAGCAGAGCCCTAAGGGATGAAAAGAAATCAGAACAGGCCCTTCTGGAATCTTGCCTCCTGAGGGAAAGCCTGCATCTGGGACCCCGAGCCTCCTGGTCTGCAGATGTTCCCAGCGCTGAGTGTGTTGCTGCCCGGGAGGAGGTGCGGCAACACCAAGGTTTCCCCTCCTCTGCTGCCTGTGCCTGTTCTGCTGGTCTCATGGGGACCACAGGCTCCCTCATGGGTTGATCCAACCTGTCTATCCCCCTGACTCCTGTTTCCTTCCCCACCAAACCCTGATGAGACTGCAGGATATTTTAAAAGGCTGGAGGGAAAGGAGTGTCTTGGCCATGATCTGGCCAATGTGAAAGAAGCAGAATGCCCAAAACAAGCTTGTAAAGCTTCCTTCTAGTCCCACGACCCCAGAGCCCATACTTCTCAGCATCAAATGAGGGCTGCATGGTCTGGAGCCAGCAAAGCAGGCTTTGGAGTTTTATTAGACATTAAGTTTTTTTTTTAAGGATCAGAAATATAAAGCAAGCCTCCAGCAGCCCCTCCCCCTGGGGAATCTGGTGTTAAATTGTTCCATCCATGAGCAAAGATGCTTCAGTGGCAGGAACCTGACTCCCCTTTCCCCTGGTTCCAGCGCTGTTCCCAGTGACCACATGGGGGAGGGGAAGGACTAGTGGCTGAAAATCAAACCATGGCAGGGCAGGGATGCTGGCTGGTGAGAGCAGCCACTGTCCCATCACTGATAACAGTCTCCATTCCCTCCATCTCAGTGCCAGGCTTTTGCCAAACAGTTGGTCTTTTGCCCTGGCACCAGGCTGTTGCCATCTCTGTAAAGAGATGAAGACTCAGAGGGAAGTTGGGCAGGCAAGACCCCCAGTGCAGAGTCAGGATTCAAACCCAAGACCCTAGCCCTCTGCTTTCTGCTCTTGGGCATGGATAGCTCCCATTTATTATTTAATATGTGGAATTAAGAACCTGGAGTAGGGCCCTACTGGCGTTTGTTAGAAAAAGGCCCTCCTCTGGGTAGATGCAGCCCTGTAGGTGCAAAGCTTAGCGAATGAAGTTTGGGCTAGGTTTCAGCTCTACTCGCCCCGTTGGCTGGGAGCCCTGTACAAGCTACAACCTGTCCAACCACTGATGACATCCCTGTTGGTAGGCCCTCCGCTGGGCCTCAGGCCACCTTCCCCATGTGGTGTATCCTTGGGATTCCAGGAGTTGCTGTAACCCCAAGATGAACTTTGCAGAAGGTCAGCAGCTGAAGCTTTGACCTCACACCCCCAGCAGCCTGCACAGGCATACTGTCCCTCACTTGCCTTTCCCCTGTCAGCTTTGATGTGCCTAATGCCTCCCTGGTGAGCTCATCCCAGCCCAGGTGGTTCTAATAGAAGGCAGTGGGAGGGGGGTGTTTGATTCCCCGGAAGAACCCCCCGCCTTTCTCTTGCCAGTCTGACCCTCTGATCTGCCTCCATCCAGGTGTCCCTTGGAGGTGCCAAGGAGGCATGCCCCACAGGCCTGTACACACACAGCGGCGAGTGCTGCAAAGCCTGCAACCTGGGCGAAGGTGTGGCCCAGCCTTGTGGAGCCAACCAGACCGTGTGTGAGCCCTGCCTGGACAGTGAGTAGAGGGTGGCAGGCAGCAGGAGGGGAGAAGAATGGGGGTGGGGAGGAGAGGGGTGAAAGGGAGGGGCGCTGGGAGGAGCATGCCCAGTAGAGGCCTTATAAGTGGGAAGGGTCCCCTGCCCACCACTGTAAGGTCACCAGAAGTGGGTCTGACCCAGTGTAGGAGGCGTTTCTCCCAGATGGGAGAAGCTGAGAATGGAGAAGGGAAGTGTGCAGAGGGAGGAGGGGAACCCCATAGGGGATCTCCAAGGGGTGCCCATTCCCAGCTCCTGAGAAGGCAGAGGCCTGGTAGAAGAGTGTGGCTGAGCAGGGAGGAATAGCTGATGCTAAGACCAGCTAAAAATATCATCTGCACTGCAAAATCAATGGCTGCCACTTATCCCTGGTGTGTTTGGGGGAAGGGAGAGGAGGATCAAATCCTGGCTGCCCTGGAGGCTGACCTTGGGGGATCCTGGGGGTGTGGCTGCTCTCCTCCACAGACCAACTCTTCTCCAGCTTTGACCAGGAAGCAGAGTTTTCCCGAGGCAGCAGGGATAGGGGTCCTGAAGACGTCCTTATTGTTGGGTGACAGAGGGGAGGGGAGGGGAGATGGGGAGCTGTGACCATTCCTGCCTGGCATTCTTTCTTCCT
>NW_016815820.1:1820800-1837819 GCF_001698545.2 Rhinopithecus bieti | reverse complement strand
CCCTTCCTTCCTTCCTTCCTTCCTTCCCTCCCTCCCTCCCTCCGTCTCTCTCTTTCTCACTTTCTCTCTTTCTTCCTTCCTTTCTTTCTGGCAGAGTCTTGCTCTGTTGCCCAGGTTGGGAGTGCAATGGCATGATCTCGACTCACTGCAATCTCCACCTTCTGGTTTCAAGTGATTCTCATGCCTCAGCCTCCTGAGTAGCTGGGACTACAGGTGCATGCCACCATGGCTGGTTAATTCTTGTATTTTTAGTAGAGATGGGGTTTTACCATGTGGACCAGGCTGGTCTCAAACTTCTGGCCTCAAGTGATCCACCTGCCTCAGTCTCCCAAAGTGTTGGGATTAGAGGCGTGAGCCATCAAGCTCAACCCTGCCTGGGATTTCTTTCAGGAGGGGAGAGAATCTCATCTTCCAGGGCTGGTGGGTCTGGGCCTCTTAGCCCCAGTCTTGTCCAGGGTCTGAATCCCCTCGTGTTTTGAGTCAGGAGTCTCGGTTCCTGATGGGTGCCCCCAGTCCTCAGTTGCTGCCTTTGGACCATGGGCTCCCTGCCCTTTTCCTGATGACTGCCACTCAGAACCTGCCTTCTACCTGGCACTTGATGCCCACCTGGAGGGCTCAAGGGAACCATACTCAGATTATTCTTTAATCTGGCTGGGAATAAGGGGATAGAGCTGGGGCCTCTGAATCCACCTGTGGACCTAGTATTACCTCTCTGGATGTCCCCCCTGAGTCTATCTGTCCTTAAGGCAACCCCAACTCTTGGTGTTCCCCAGACACACTGTTTCCCTTCTCTGTGCTTGTGGATCCTTCTCTGCATTCCGCAGCCAAGAGATGCCTGGGCGTACGTGTGGAGGTGGGACATCCTCCAATGCCTTTGCCATCTTGCTGTCTGGCCTAACAGGGTTTCCATCCCAGGGCGGGGGTGGCCAACCATCAGCTATCCCAGAACCTCCAAATCTGCCTCTCTCGCTTCCTAGACTCCAGCCCAGGGCTCTTCTCCCAGGACCTAAATGATGGGAACCCTTTCCCTTCAGTCAAAGGATCTTCAGCGGGAGGTGGGGTGGAGGACATCAGGAGAGGGAAGTTCCAGAATCTCTGGAAGGGAAGGGAGGCAGGCAAGGAGATGGCTTTGAGAATCCTCCCTTTCACTTCCTCCCTCCCCTCCCTTTTCCCCTCCTTCCCTGTCTCCCCCTCCTCCACCTCCAGCTGTATTAACAGGCTGCCTTTACAAGCCCGCTTTATGGGATGGAGACCCCAGCGGACTTTCCCTCTATCCTTAAAACGTTTCCACAAGGAAACCTATTAAGCCCCTGCCTTCATTCTCTGCCAAAAAAGACCACATTTTTCACACCACCTAAAACCCTCTCCCAGGAGTTTTCTGCTAATTTTCTGTGTTTTGCCATGAGCAGGGTTCTCCTTTTCCCCTCCTGTGTGACTAGACTTACCCTCTGTCACATGCCAGCCAGCCAGGACCCTCTTGTTTGTATGTATCAGACATCCTGCCTTGGCTGTTTGTGTTTGGACGTTCTTTCTGCTGTCTGACCATATTCCTACCACCAAAGTTCACTGTTCTTATCGCTCCCAACCCCCATGGGGCCCAGTCTTTATAGGATCCCAACTACATGCCAAGACTTTATGGCTGAATTTCATTTATTCCTCACCACAACCCTGTGACTGCAGATATTGCTTCTTATTTTACAGAGAAAGAAAAGCTCAGAGAGGTTAAGTAAAACACCCGAAGTCACACAGCTAATAAGCGATGGAAGTAGATTTTGAATCCAGATCTGCCTGCTCCTAGGAAAAGGGATACAGGGTTCCTCTGTCAGAACTGACTTGAAACTGAAGTCTCCCTCCAGGCCCTTCTTCCTGGGTCTTTCCTTCTCTCCTCTACCCTTTTCTCTTTTCTTCTTCTTCTTTTTTCTTTCTTTTTTTAGACAGTGCCTCACTCTGTCACCCAGGCTGGAGTGCACTGGTGCAATCTTGGCTCACTGTAACCTCTGCCTCCCAAGCTCAAGCAATCCTCCCACCTCAGCTTCCCGAGTAGCTGGGATTACAGGCGTGCACCACCACACCCAGCTAATTTTTGTAGTTTTTGTAGAGATGGGGTTTTGCCATGTTGGCCAGGCTGGTCTTGAACTCCTGGCCTCAAGTGATCTGCCTGCCTTGGTCTCCCAAAGTACTGGGATTACAGGAGTAAGCCACTACACCCAGCCTTTGTCCCCAGTTCTGCCCCTTTCACTTCTCTCTGGCTTTTCCTTCTTTGCCTCCCTATCCCCCCACCACACCCCCCAAGCCAGTGACCCCTTGCTCCATCTTGTCTCTGACACCTTTGAATAATGTTAAGACCCCACCCCCCCCAACAGGCCTCAGTTTCCCCCAGTGGTGCTTTAGCCTTTCTGCTTCTGCTTCCACATTCTGAACAATCTGTCCTTCCCTAGTTCTCAGGTTCCTAAATCTATGTTCTTTCTGTCCTTGGAGCAAGGATAGGTCCTGCCAGATCCAGGTTGGCACAGAGTTCTCCACCCAAGGCTGGAAGGGGTGAAGAAGATCTGGCCCTGCTCCTTCCCCTCCCTGTACAAGGAGGCAAGGACTGGCATGGCCGGCCTCCTCCTTATTCTGGAGTGCACATCCACTAATTAAGAAAACATGAGTGAAGAATGAGCTTGGACATCTCCCTTGCATGCTGGCTGAAAGGGCAGAGGACGCATGTGCAGATCTCAAAAGGGTGATCATATACAGTTGTGCAGCTTGTGTACTGCTCAACAATATCCATCTGAGAGACTGAGTGTGGGCTAAGAGCCAGCTCTCTAGCTTCAGTGGCTCCTGCCTCACCTGAACCCTCTTGCCTGCTGGTCCATCCCCACCCTCAGGAGCCAAGCCCTTCAGCAGCGTGGGGGTAGCGCCACGGGTGGGAAATTCTGCTGTCTAACCCCGGTCACTCCCATTCAGGGTGCATCTGAGCCCACACCTGTGTGAAGAGGAACTGAAGGCAGATGAGGCAGGAGGCCCCCTAGGGGAAGGCCTACCTTGTCTGGACTGGGTTAGCAGCCCAGTTTTGGCCCGCGGGGATGGCTGGGTGGGAACTACGTTCAGATTATTCGTTAATCATGCTGGGAACACCCTACAGGCCTGGGAAGTCTCAAAGAGAATTTGCCAAGAAACTTACCGGCACCAGCTGGGTTATCCGGGAAAGCCTCCTGGCCGGCCAGTGCTTCTGGAGGCTGAAGGAAGTGGCTCTGGGCCTCCTTCCCCTTACCCAATTGGCTGCCACCAACTTTCACCAGGCTAGGGGTCAAAGTCCCTTGGAAGACGGTGGGAGTCGATGGGAAGGCGAGGCTGAAGGAGGAAGTCAGCTTCCTGGCAGGCAATGGGGGAGGGAGAGACTCCAGGCTCCTGCGTCCCGGGTGCCCAAAGAGCAGACGACTAAATCTGGTGTCCGCTGCGCTCAGGTGTGACGTTCTCCGACGTGGTGAGCGCGACCGAGCCGTGCAAGCCGTGCACCGAGTGCGTGGGGCTTCAGAGCATGTCGGCGCCGTGCGTGGAGGCCGACGACGCCGTGTGCCGCTGTGCCTACGGCTACTACCAGGACGAGACGACCGGGCGCTGCGAGGCGTGCCGCGTGTGCGAGGCGGGCTCGGGCCTCGTATTCTCGTGCCAGGACAAGCAGAACACCGTGTGTGAGGAGTGCCCCGACGGCACGTATTCAGATGAGGCCAACCACGTGGACCCGTGCCTGCCCTGCACCGTGTGCGAGGACACTGAGCGCCAGCTGCGCGAGTGCACACGCTGGGCCGACGCCGAGTGCGAGGGTGAGCGCTGTTCGGGAGCCGGCAGTAGTGGGTGCGGGGGTGGGCTGGGGGCATAAGGAAGGGCTCCCTCTGGAGGTCGACAAAGACCCCGCCTGGTCTGCTGGGGCAGCTTTGTGACCTTAAGGCAGCGTGCACGTTCCCTGAGCTTTAGTCCCTTCCTGGTAACCTGAGGGAGGAGGTCGTTGCCGATCCTGTCTCACCAAAGAACCCCTCTCACTGTTTCCTTCTTTTGGCTAAGTGTTTGGAAAGTGGGGGGTTCTCATTGTCCCAGGCCGCGGGTACTACATTGTAACTCATCCTCGGGGACTCATTTCTCTGTGACTGCCTGCTAGTGAACAGATGAACAGCAAGCAGCTCGAAGGTGGCCACTACCCCCAGGGCACAGCACAGAACAGGAGGGGTCTGATCCATGAGGCAGGCTTTCTGAACTGGAAGAATAGCTTGAGGACCCTCAGGAGCTGGGACCCTTTGACTCTGAGCCCTGGTCTAGGTCCATGGTGGGTTTTGGCTCTGGGACCTGAGATGGAACCCACCCTGTCCACTCCTGTCTCTGGGCCACAGTTTCCTCACTGGTCATATGGTTGTCAGGGTTGTTGCAGGTTAGGGAGCGCAGTGCGGCTGGCCCACTTCAGCTTGCCCTGTCTAGGGGAGGGGTCAACCGTGTTTTGCAGTTTAGTGAAGGATGAGGGGCGTGCAGGGAACACCAAGGAGGGGCTCTGTGGAAGAAGGAGGGGAGGGGCAGACCTGGGGCTCAAAAGCCCGAGGACAAGGGAGTGTATGCTCGTGGCTGTTAGTTCCAGGGGTGAATGGGAGCTGAGTGTGCCCTTAGCCAGGCACAGGCCCGAAGGAAATGGGGTGATTCCAGGGATGGGAGGAGGAAGCCCCATGGGAGCCAGGGCAGCGCTGTTTTGGTCTCTGGTTGGTGACATCTTTCTCAGGGGAGACGGGTGGGCTTTTCCACTTCAGGGAGAGGCTGTCAGTGCCTTTACATCCTGCTTATCATCCTGTGGCCATGCACACATCAAGCTATTTCCCTTTGAGACCTAACCTTCATCCTCAGGTTGCTTTTACCCTGAGCAGGCAATACAGCACCTCCTTCAGTGAGCCCCCAGTTTGATGGGAAAGATAGCCTTCGCCCAGTCTAATGAGAGAGACATGGTCCCAGCACTTAGTCCCCAGCTGAAGGAGAGACAGCCCTCACTTTAGAAATCCCCCATTCTGATGGAGGCAGCAGAGCTTCTACCTCAGTCAGCACCCAGATCTCCTGCCCCTGGGGACCCTCCAGTCTGATAGGGGCTTCAACATCCCACACCTGCCTTCCAAGTCCTGTGATCTTTGGCTCTAGGAGCTCAGGATGGGGAGGGCTGTTGGGCTAAGGCCAGGCTGAACTCAAAGCTGCCTGCCTTGGAGAAGGAATGAGGAGTAGGAGTAGGATGTGGTGGTTCTGGTGGCAATTGCCCTGGGCCAGGAGACAGGCAAGTGGCATCAGGCACCAGGCAGAGCGCAGGGAGGGTTTCAGCAGCCAGGCATCGGGGAAGCGGGCAGCACATTTCTGTGGACAAGTCCAGACCAGCCAGGTGGGGGCGGGGTTGGGGGGACTTAGGGGCGCTGCTAGAGCAAAGAAAGGTGGTGGCTGCGGGAGGAGCAGGCTTTGTGTTTTGGGGCATTCACAGATTCCTCTCAGATCCCAGCCCACTTTCCCAGCCACCTCGAAGGAGGAGGGTGCTCCTGAGGGAATGTGTTCATCCTGGACCTTGTTACCCTTTCAGCTTCAGGCTCTGAAGGGTTAAATGTCAGCTCTGGACCGAGGGACCATTTCAGGAAATGGAATTTGATTCTTGGTTTGGGTGCCCCCTCCCCTCCAGCTTACCATACTTTCCCCCGCATATAAGTTTCAGGTGTCAACATGGTGACTCACCCACCCTTAGGGCAGAAGGGCTCCCCACTGCCCCAGTGAAATTCTGGGTTTTGAGTAGGGGTAACCTTGTCCCTCCATCCAGCCCGGAAATGGCTGTCAGGACCTGCCAAGGGCTTAGTACGGGGGAATGCTAGTGGACATGGCCACATCTGGATCTCATCCTCCTGCCCTCATCAGAGGGGTTTGGAGAGATGGGGGCAGCTCCCCGAGAGTCAGCGCTGTCTCTGGTCTGGCCATGCCTTGCTACCCTCCCAGCCCTCCCCTACCGTGCTCTGATCTCGGTGATGCTCTCATTCACGGGCACCCAGACATGCACACTCTTTCAGCCTCTCTGGCTTGGGGTCAGTCTGAGCTGAGCTGTGTCTCCAGCCTCTGGACTTGGGCTGCCCCCCAGCTTGCCCAGTCCCCTGGTAGAGCAAGAGAAGACTCTCCCCAGTCCAACGCTCCACCTGGGGCTGCCAGAAGACAGGGCTCCGTCTCCTTCACTCTCTCTGGCCCCTCCCAGGACTGAGACGGGAAAGGGTGGGATGGGTGACAGATGGCAGCCCCTCACCACTGGCAGCCAGGTAGATTCTAGATTCACATCTGGGGGCTTTGCCACTCAGAAGGTGCTGAAAACGGGCCTTTGAAGCATTTTCATCTTGAGTGTAAGAGGCCAGAAGAGGGTGGCAGCTTCCACTCGTGCTTGGGAGTCCAGACCCCAAAACCACAGCCCTGTCGGTGCAACCCGTGTGGCCCCTTCACTTCTGACCACATTCCCTGTCCAGAGAGAGAAGTGCCTCTGCTGCCTCCCTGCCCCTGCCCCTGCCCTGTCACCATCTCAGGCCGCCTGCCCCCTTCTCCCACACTGCTAGGTGGGCCAGCCCCTCCCACCACAGCGGATGTCATGTCTGGGGGGCCGACACCAGGGATGGTACTAGGGGAAAGTGACAAGGCCCCAGAGACTCAGAGGGAGGAATCGAGGAACCAGAGTGGGCAGAGCTGGGAGCAAAGTACCCTCCCCTTCACCCCCTTGGCATGTCCTGTCTGCTTTCCCTCCCTGCCCCAGGTGTGGGAAGCGAGGAGGGACGGGGTAGGCAACTTTGCCCAGACAAGTATCCCCAGGCCGTCCAGAGCCCACAACCGCTAGCACTGCCCCTAGCTGTATGGCAGAATGGAAAATCCCACCCACTGGTGCCAGGAAGGGCTGGGTCCCCTGCCAGGGAGGCTGGCAATGTCCAGCTAGCATGAGAGGGTCTCGGTGGGTGGCAAGTCACAGTCTCCCCCGGGGCTGAGGCATTGAGCTCTCATGGGCCTCCTCTCCACTGGCTCTCTGCTTCCTGACCAAGGAGGGCTGGGGCTACCTGACGCTGTCGTCTCTGGGTGGCAGGATCAGGCTAGGTGGGAGCCAGACAAGGCAGGAAACAGAGGCTGGCCACTGTCCAAGGGCTGGCTGGAGGGAGGCAATCCAGCTGCTCCCGCACCCCTCCTCTCCACCCAAGCCTAGAGCCTAGGACATGAGGTCAAAAAGTCAGGGAATGCTCTTAAGGAGGTGGTGTGGGGAAAGCACCTCTCTGACCAGACCTGTGTACACTCTTCTTTCCTTACGACGGGGGTGACTGGGGTCATCTAGGACAAGCTGGGGCCAGAGAGACATTTCCCAGAGTGATTCCAGCTCAAGGCCTCCCTGTGGTCAGGCTTTGTGTGTTTGCTCCCAGACAGGCCTCTCTAGGTACCCAGGGAGGTGGAATAGAATTCCAGGACCATAGCCCCAGATGGAAGGGAGCTTAGAGACCGTCTCTCTTAATAGCCCCATTAGATAGGTTCTGAGAGAAAAAGGGGCTGGGCCAGAGTCACCCAGCAAGTCAGTGGCAAAGCT
Organism: Rhinopithecus bieti; assembly: GCF_001698545.2. Lineage (NCBI taxonomy): Eukaryota > Metazoa > Chordata > Mammalia > Primates > Cercopithecidae > Rhinopithecus > Rhinopithecus bieti. Next base: position 1,830,234 of record NW_016815820.1, on the reverse strand, counting down.
GAAGCAGATGCAGCTCTGTGGGCCCATAGGCCTTGCTCTTTAGCGTCATGACATCATGCACACAATCCCAGCCCCCACACTGTGCATAACAGCTGGGCACAAGAGCACCCGAAGCCAGGGTGGGGACACAGGAAGAACACTGCAGTGGGTTACAGCTAAAAGGGAGGGGCAGGGGAAGTGGGTCCTCACTCCTGTGGCCTTTTCTCCCAGAGATCCCTGGCCGTTGGATTACAAGGTCCACACCCCCCGAGGGCTCTGACAGCACAGCCCCCATCACCCAGGAGCCTGAGGCACCTCCAGAACAAGACCTCATAGCCAGCACGGTGGCAGATGTGGTGACCACAGTGATGGGCAGCTCCCAGCCCGTGGTAACCCGAGGCACCACCGACAACCTCATCCCCGTCTATTGCTCCATCCTGGCTGCTGTGGTTGTGGGCCTTGTGGCCTACATAGCCTTCAAGAGGTAAGAGAGGGTACAGTGGCAACAGAGAGGGGAGATGTTTGCCCTCAAGGAAGACTTTACTGTGACCTTGACCTGAAAACACACACACTCTTTTAACTCAACCCCAAACCAAGCTCATCCTCACTCATCATCTGCTGCCCCACTCCAGGGTGCAGCAGGTCAGCAGGAGGTGAGGGGAGAGGATCCACCCTGTCCTGTCCTGTCCTCTCCTGCCCTGTCCTGGCTCCAGCCCCTCCCACTCCCATGCCGTATCACTCCCTGATTCCCCAGCCCCCAACTGCTTGTGTCTTCATCCCTCAGCCTCCTTCACCCCACAGTCACCTGCGTGTGCATACGTCTCTTCCCCTTCCCTTGTCACACTGGGAATGCTGTGGCACCCACATCCAGGAATCCAGGATGTACAGGAACTCCCAGAAGGCATTTTAAAGCTTTAAATGCATTTTCCATTCTTTCTAAAAAAAAAAAAAAAAAAAAAAAATCATCAAGGTAACACATGCATGTTTAGGAAAATGCAAACAAGGCCAATATCTTTCAAAGCAAAAGTAAAAGCCCCCTTTTATCTCCCCAAATCCTACTCCTCTCCTCCTTATTGGAATCTGTTTGAAATGGATCCTTCCCAACTATTTTCTGTGTGTGTTTTTTATAAACATGTATATAAACCTTTTATAATTACATGTAAACATGTAGGGCTTTTTAGGCATCAGTGAGATCACATTGTACATATTCTGTAGCTTACTTTTTTCACTCAATCTCCCTCAGGAGACCTTTCCTCAGGAATGTAGATTAGCTGATCATTTGTAACCACTCATTCAATAGTATGGATGGATGGTAATTTATTTAGCCAGTCCCCTATTGATGGACATTTGTTTTTTTTTCCAGGTTTTTGTTATTGCTTATAATTGCAGAGGAAATCCTTGTATGTATCACTGCCCACATGTGGGAGTATTTTAGAAGGGTAGATTGGGAGAAGAGGAGTTCCTGAGCAGTCACTTATTGCTGCACTGCTCATTCCAGGAACATTTACTGAACACTTACAGAGGGCCCCTCATGGAGCTTTCAGGGTAGGTGGGGGGCAGATGTGCAAAGAGGAGCCTTGGATGCTGGGGTGGCGGTTACAGTTGGGCACCCGCCATGCCCCTGGCCCTCGCACGGCAGAGCACAGATACCTCAGCTGCATCTGCCACTACGGCCGCCCGCCCCCTGAGACCTGGCCTGTCCTCTGGCTCCAGGTGGAACAGCTGCAAGCAGAACAAGCAAGGAGCCAACAGCCGGCCAGTGAACCAGACGCCCCCACCAGAGGGAGAAAAACTCCATAGCGACAGTGGCATCTCCGTGGACAGCCAGAGCCTGCATGACCAGCAGCCCCACACGCAGACGGCCTCGGGCCAGGGTGAGCAGGGGCCCCGCTGAGGAGCTGAGTCTGAGGAGCTGAGTCGGAGCTGAGGCTGAGGAAACAGAAGCGATTAAGATTAGACTCCAGGAAGGACTGTGGGAGGGGGAGGCAGGGCTGGCTCAGCAGTGCCCCTGTAGATGGATGGAGAGGCTGGCTGAGGGGAATGGGAGGGAGAGGTCCTCTCCAGGGAAGGACTTGGGAAATGGAGGCTTTTACAAGTTGGAGCATCCAGACTCATCAAGCTAATTGTCCCCCCTGGGGGCTAATTACTGCCCAAAGTAGCTGCAATTAGCCTCCTGCCCTGGACTTCTGGGGAACAAGTAGTTAAGTGTGTACCCTAATTAGTGGCCCATAGCCCAGCTCCAGGACACTTGCTGTAGATGTCTGGAACTGAGAAGCCCTGTCTCCTCCTTTGCCATGATTAATTGCTGGGGGGGAAGAGAGGAGAGATGGGGGTAGGGATTGGGCTGGAGTGACAGGAGGAAGGGACAACGAGTCCCCCCAAGTGCCTTCACTTCCTGGTGTCCCACCCAGGACCTCGGCTTGGCCCTAGGCCTCTCGATGGGGAGGAGCACTGCCACCGCCCTCCTTGGGTCTTACCCCAGTGCCCACTGTTGGGGAAAGGAGTGCGGGGTAGGACCTGACTCTCCTCTGGGTTCTCTGCAGCCCTCAAGGGTGATGGAGGCCTCTACAGCAGCCTGCCCCCAGCCAAGCGGGAAGAGGTGGAGAAGCTTCTCAACGGGTCTGCGGGGGACACCTGGCGGCACCTGGCGGGCGAGCTGGGCTACCAGCCCGAGCACATAGACTCCTTTACCCACGAGGCCTGCCCCGTTCGCGCCCTGCTTGCAAGCTGGGCCACCCAGGACAGCGCCACACTGGACGCCCTCCTGGCTGCCCTGCGCCGCATCCAGCGAGCTGACCTCGTGGAGAGTCTGTGCAGTGAGTCCACTGCCACATCCCCGGTGTGAGCCCAACCAGGGAGCCCCCGCCCCGCCCCACATTCCGACGACCGATGCTCCAGCCAACCCCTGTGGAGCCCGCACCCCCACCCTTTGTGGGGGGCCCGCCTGGCAGAACTGAGCTCCTCTGGGCAGGACCTCGGAGTCCAGGCCCCAAAACCACAGCCCTGTCGGTGCAGCCCGTGTGGCCCCTTCACTTCCGACCACACTCCCTGTCCAGAGAGAGAAGTGCCCCTGCTGCCTCCCCCACCATGCGCCTGCCCCGTCACCATCTCAGGCCACCTGCCCCTTCTCCCACACTGCTAGGCGGGCCAGCCCTCCCACCACAGCAGGTGTCCTATCTGGGGGCCGACACCAGGGATGGTACTAGGGGGAAGCGACAAGGCCCCAGAGACTCAGAGGGAGGAATCGAGGAACCAGAGCCATGGACTCTACACTGTGAACTTGGGGAAAAAGAGTAGCATCCCAGTGGCCTCAACCCTCCCTCAGCCCCTCTCGCCCCCCACCCCAGCCTAAGATGAAGAGGATCCAGAGGCCTGTCAGAGCTGGGAGGGGGTTTTGAAGCTCAGCCCACTCCCCTCATTTTGCATATATGTCAGTGAGGCCCAGAGAGAGGCCGTGACTCGCCCAAAGCCGCACAGCAATGGGGAGGCCAAGTGCAGGCCGGCACCGTCTTCTCTAAATGAGGGGCCTCAGGTTTGCCTGAGGGCGAGGGGAGGGTGGCAGGTGACCTTCTGAGAATTGGCTTGAAGCCATGTCAGCTTTGCCTTCCACTGTCTCCAGACTCCCACCCCTTCCCCACTGCCTGCCCACCCGTGGAGATGGGATGCTTGCCCAGGGCCTGGTCCATGATGGAGTCAGGTTTGGGGTTTGTGGAAAGGGTGCTGCTTCCCTCTGCCTGTCCCTGTCAAGCATGCCTGTGTGACAACTGTGGCATGGCTCCAGTCTGCTGCCCTCCATCCCGGCAGGCACAGACCCGGAGCTAACACTGGCCCCTAGAATCAGCCTAGGGGTCAGGGACCAAGAACCCCTCACCTTGCAACACACAGACGCATGCACATACGCACGCGCACACACACAAACACACAGGAGGAGAAATCTCACTTTTCTCCGTGAGTTCTTTCTCCTGGGCTGAGACCGGATCCTGCCCAGGGCAGCTGCCAGAGAAGCATCGGAGGGAATTGAGGTCTGCTCGGCCGTCTTCACTCGCCCCCGGGTTTGGCGGGCCAAGGGCTGCCGAGGCTGGAGCTGGCGTCTGTCTTCAAGGGCTTACACGTGGAGGAATGCTCCCCCATCCTCCCCTTCCCTGCAAGTATGGGGTTGGCTGGGCCCACAAGGTTGTGATAAAGAAAAGCGGGCCAGTGTGGGAATGCGGCAAGAAGGAACGACTGTGACCCGTGGGGATTTCTCCCAGCTCTAGACAACCTTGCAAAGGACTGTTTTTTCCTGAGCTTGGCCAGAAGGGGGCCATGAGGCCTCAGTGGACTTTCAGCCCCCTCCCTGGCCTGTTCTGTTTTGCCTGATGTTGGAATGAGTGTGGCTCTCCTCTATTTAGCATGACAAGCCCCAGGCAGGCTGTGCGCTGACAGCCACCCCTCCCCAGCCCAGGGTTCCCCCAGCCCTGTGGAAGGGACTAGGAGCATTGTAGTAAATGGCAATTCTTTGACCTCAATCTGTGATGAGGGGAGGAAACTCACCTGCTGACCCCTCACCTGGGCACCTGGGGAGTGGGACAGAGTCTGAGTGTATTTATTTTCCTCCCCAGCAGGTGGGGAGGGGCTTTGGGGGCTTGCAAGTATGTTTTAGCATGTGTTTGGTTCTGGGGCCCCTTTTTTCTCCCCTTGGGCTGAGATGGAACCCTTTTGGCCCCCCAACTGGGGGCCACGAGCTCCAGACCCCCAGCATCCCTCCTGTCACCTCCCCTCCTTGCCTCCTGTGTAATCATTTCTTGGGTCCTCCTGAAACACATAAAACATAAGTGATGAATATTAAATAGCAAAGAAAGAAAAATAGTACAAAGAGATTTTCTGGAAATACACATGGTTTGAATTGTTTGGGTGTGTGGCAGGGACCCAAGTATAATTTCCAATTCGGTCAATTCCTGCCCTCTTTTACCCCACACCAAAAGGGGAAGTTTTAACAGAAATCCAGTAAGTTCCCATGTGTCACTATGGGGTGGGGTGGGTTGGGGAAGGAGAAGGGGCTCTTTGCTCCCAGATCTTGGAGAGGGAAAGTGAAAATGGCCATGCAGGAAGCTGGCCAGATGTGAACTTGACCAGATGTCAGAAGTGAAACTGACTACGGGTGAGTCAGAGGCTTGCCAGGAGGGCCAGGTCACAACCCCACAGCTCCCAGCCACCCACATGGCTTGGGAGACACACACACACATACACACCACAGAGAGAGAGAGAGAGAGAGAGAGGGAGAGAGGGAGAGAGGGAGAGAGGGAGAGAGGGAGAGAGGAAGAGAGGGAGAGAGGAGGGAGAGAGGGAGGAGAGATCTGGCTCCAGATGGCCTGGCAGGAGGCATTAGGCAGGCCTGGCCTGGAGTTAGGCAGGCAGGTCCCTCCCTTGTAGCTCTCATGGGCAGGTCCTAACCCAGGCTCCTGACAGCCTGGCTTCGAGCCCCGCCTGGCCCAGGCCTGGGAGCTCCCAGGGCTGCAGGGCTCCTGGCCCCAGGCCTGTGCCTATCTCTGAGGCTCAGCCTCAGCCCCTGCTGGTTGTTTGGCCAAGTCCAAGACTGGCTTGTGGTCACTGAGGAAGACAAAGGGAGGCTTGCTCTTCCAGTAAAAACAGCAAACAAGTCTGCCTGACCTCCAGATTCAGGGAGAAGGGCCAGCCAGGCCCAGTCAGAGTCAGACAAGGTTGGAGGGGAGGTTCACTGTCTTCCATTCCCCTCCTGCGCCACCAGACTGTGAGGGGTGTAAGGAATATGGAAGGTGTTGCGGGAGAGATTCAGAGTAGGTAAGAGAAATAATCCTGGTACTTGGAAAATCAGTGTGATGGGAAAGACAATCTCTGTCTTGAGCGAGGTTCCCATCTGATGAAGGAGACAGTCCCAGAATTGAGGATATTCTAATCTGATGAAGGAGGCACACCTCCTGTCCTAAGGGTGCCCCCATGCTGATGGGGAAATATACTCTTTGACCTAAGAGTGGCTTTCCACTCTGCCCAGTCTCTTGTCTGGTAGGGGAAAACCAGATGCTGTCCTGTGAAATAAGGAGAACTCAAATCCCTGCCTTCACCAGCCTTACATTCTTGAGCGAGCTAGAGCAGATAGGCCCTATATCATGTGTACTGCTATAACAGTGGGGGGATCCTAAGCAAGACCCACCCCTACCAGGGGTCAGGGAAGGTTTGCCAGATAAGGTATATGGAAGCTGAGTCTTTAAGGATGAGTGGAGTTGGCCGGGCGCAGTGGCTCATGCCTGTAATCCCAGCACTTTGGGAGGCCGAGGAGGGCGGATCACGAGGTCAGGAGATCGAGACCATCCTGGCTAACATGGTAAAACCCTGTCTCTACTAAAAATACAAAAAATTAGCCAGGCATGGTGGTGGGCGCCTGTAGTCCCAGCTACTCGGGAGGCTGAGGCAGGAGAATGACATGAACCTGGGAGGCAGAGCTTGCAGTGAGCCAAGATCGCGCCACTGCACTCCAGCCTGGGAGACAGGGCCAGTCTCTGTCTTAAAAAAAAAAGATGAGTGGAGTTAACAGGACGGGTCAGGGGGAGAGTGCTTCTGGCAGAAGAACCGGCTCAGCAAAGGTCCTGGCGGGCACCAGCACAAAACACACAGGGCCTGGAGAGGCTCTGGGGCCTGGAGCCCAGAGAGTGAGTAGGAAGGTGATCAGTGGGGCCCTATGGGGGAGAGCTTGTGAAGAGACATACTAGGGCGTCTGGACTACATTCTTGGAACACTGGGGAGCCACTGGGGGGTTTTAAGTATAGGAGTGCCATAGACAGACTTGTACTTTATTATCGATTGTTTTTTATTTTTTAAAATTTGAGACAGAGTCTTGCTCTGTCACCCAGGCTGGAGTGCAGCAGTGTAATCTCAGCTCACTGCAGCCTCAACTTCCCTGGCTCAAGTGATGCTCCCACCTCAGCCTCCAGAGTAGCTGGGACAACAGGCACATGCCACCACACCCGGCTAATTATTTTGTATATTTCGTGCAGATGGGGTTTCACCATGTTGCCTCGGCTGCTTTTGAACTCCTGAGCTCAAGCCATCCTCCTGCCTTGGCCTCCCAAAGTACTGAGATTACAGGTGTGAGCCACCACACCCAGCCCAGACTTGTACTTAGAAAGCACTAGCTCCAGCTGCAGAGCGGAGGGTGCTGGGTGGAGCAGGGTGGGCTGAGAGGTGGGAGTCAGTGGTGGCCTGAAGTCAAGGAGGAAGCATAGGAGTGGTGAGAAGAGGGGTTTTAAAGAGCTCCTCAGAGCAAGGGGCATGCGGTGGTGGGCAGGGAAGTGACTGACACCGTCCAGGGGCTCGTAGGAACAGGAGAGCTAAACACCATAAAGACGTTTGATGTGGTTTGGCTCTGTGTCCCCACCCAAATCTCATCTCGAATTGTAATCCCGCATGTCGAGGAAGGGACCTGGTGGGGAATGATTGAATCATGGGGATGGTTTCCCCCAAGCTGTTCCTGTGATAATGAGTGAGTTCTCACAAAATCTGATGGTTTAAAAGTGTGTGGGCTGGGCATGGTGGCTCACGCCTGTAATCCCAGCACTTTGGGAGTCGAAGGCAGGTGGATCACCTGAGGTCAGGAGTTCAAGACCAGCCTGGGCAACCTGGTGAAACCCTGTCTCTACTAAAATACAGAAATTAGCCAGGCCTGGTGGCATGCACCTGTAATCCCAGCTGCTCTGGAGGCTGAGGCAGGAGAATTGCTTGAGCCTGGGAGGCAGAAGTTGCAGTGAGTCGAGAACACACCACTGCTCTCCAACCTGGGTGACAGAGCTAGACTCCATCTCAAAAAATAAAAAAAGTGTATGGCAGTTTCCCCCACTGCCCTCGCTCTTCTGCTGCCGTGTGAAGAAGGTGCCTGCTTCCCCTTTGCCTTCCACCATGATTTAAGTTTCCTGAGGTCTCCCAGTCATATGGAACTGTGAGTCAATTAAACCTTTTCCTTGGTTGGGCGCGGTGGCTCACGCCTGTAATCCCACCACTTCAGGAGGCTGAGGAGGATGGATCATTTGAGGTCAGGAATTTGAGACCAGCCTGGCTGACATGGTGAAACCCCATCTCCACTAAAAATACAAAAATTAGCCAGGCATGGTGGCACGTGCCTGTAATCCCAGCTACTCAGGAGGCTGAGGCAAGAGAATTGCTTGAACCTGGGAGGTGGAGATTGCAGTGAGCTGAGATTGCACCATTGCACTCCAGTCTGGGTGACAGAGCAAGACTCTGCCTCAAAATAAATAAATAAATAAATAAATAATAAACCTTTTTCTTTATAAATTACCCAGTGTCAGGTAGTTTTTTACAGCAGTGTAAAAATGAACTAATGCAACATGGTACCCAAGATTCCCTCTGCAGCACATCCCCCATCACATTGTATAGAAATCCTCTGTCTCCTTCCATTCTTCCTTCTCTGATTCCCTCTCAACAGCTAAAATGCTTCACCAGCTTTCAGCTTATCAACCTTTTTTTTTTTTTTTAAAGAGATAGGGTCTCCCTATGTTGATCAGGCTGGTCTCAAACTCCTGGCCTCAAGCAATTCTCCCATCTTGGCCTCCCAAAATGCTGGGATTACAGGCATGAGCCACCGCACCCAGCCTGCTTACCAATCTTAATGTGGCCTTGGAGGCTGTGTGGAAGCTGAGTGCTTAAGGATGAGTGAAGTTAACAAACCTGGGGAGGAGAGTGGTTCTGGCAGAGGACCCAGCTCAGCAAAGGCCCTGGATGGCGGAAGCACAGAGCACAGGGAGTCCTCAAGACTCACTGTCTTGTTGTAGCCATCATCCTCCTCCTCCTCACCCGCAAGCCAGGCCTCTTATAATTCTTCAAGTGTTGCCGGTCCCTCAAGCCACAGGGCCTTTGCACACGCTATGCCTTCTGCCTGGAAGCACACTCTTTCAAACTCTTTTTCCCAAGTTTCCTCAGCCCAATGCTTTCTTAGGGCAGCCCTCACTGAACTCTGGGCCGAAATCAGGTTTCAGAGCACACAATGTTCACTGCCTTTCTTTAGATCACTTCATCTCTCTTCGTAATTAGGCACCCATCTGAGTGATTATTTGATTACTGTAAACTCCAGAAAACCAGAGATAGGGTCTGGTTTTGCTCATCTTCTAATCCTTAGCACCTTGCCTGGCATATAGTTGGCACTCATAAAATTATGTTGAATAAATGAATGAGTGTGGTCTGAGGTAGCTGCATCCAATAAAAATATGATGCAAGTGACATACATGTAATTTAAAATTTTTAGTAGCCATATTACACAAGTGAAAAGAAACAGGTGAACTTAATAATATATTTTATTTAGCACAATCAATCCAAAGTGTTATTTCAACATAATTATATACATAACATTTTGAAATATTACATATAATATTTAAAATATTAAAATATATAAGATATATATATATATATATATATATATGTTTTTTTTAGAG
>NW_016815820.1:1809995-1820766 GCF_001698545.2 Rhinopithecus bieti | reverse complement strand
TGTCACCCAGGCTGGAGTGCAGGACATGATCATTGTTCACTGCAGGCTTGAACTCCTGGGCTCAAGTGATCCTCCCGCTTCAGCCTCCCTAGTAGCTGGGACTACAGCCATGTACCACCACACCTGGGTAAATTTAAAATTTTTTTGTTAGAGTTGGGGTCTTGCTATGTTGTCCGGGCTGGTCTCAAATTCCTGGCTTCTAGGGATCTTCCTGCCTAGGCCTCCCACAGTGCTATAATTATAAGGTAAGCCACCCATGCCTGGCTCAATATTTTAAAATTATTAATAAAAAATTTTACGTTTTTGGCCCTACCAAGTTTTCAAAATCCAGCGTGTATTTTATTCTTACAGCACATCTCCATTTGGGCTAGCCCCATTTCAAGGCACCATCCTAAGCAGCTCAGCTCCTGCCTCCCAGAGCATGGACTCATGCTGAGCCCTCAGTGGGCTCCACGGTAGATGATGGATACTCCCTTGTTTCTCCCTGTGTCATCCATCTCCTTGGGCTTGAGGCCTATAGTCTCCCCTCCTCCACCCCACTGCTACCCCAAAGACTCTCTCCTCTGGGCCCAAACCCGGAGGCTCTCTCTGTCTCTTTCACCCTGCAGGCTGGAGGATGCATGAGCCTTCATCTCCAGCAGCCCATCAGTGTCCCATCTCTTCCCCTAGTGCCTTCCTCCCCTCTTTCATCTGGGGCAATGAAGCAGCGATGAGATGTGGAACAATGTGAAAGGCCTCTTCATCCAGCGGGGAGGGGCGTGGAGGGGCGCTGAGCCTGTAGCCCTGTGCTCTAGGGGAAGAAGGGTCTAGGCCAGCTCTGGGGTCAAGAGAAGACACTTCCCATGATGCTCAGCTTGGGGATGTGCTGACCATATGCCTAGGGGAGGCTGCTTCTCTGATAATGCAAAGCAGATTCCTCCCAGCTCTGTGGCAGCTGGTGGGCAGAAGGCCAGGGGACAAGACTGGGCCCCCAGGCATCTGGATACAGAAGAGCTGAGGCAAGGAGGGCTCCTTCTTCAGCCTCCTGTCCCCCACCTTACACTCCTCCCAACACCCCTGCCCCCACACTGACCCTTCCCAGCTACATCAGTCTCCCCTCCACAGTCTTCCTGCCCTGGGCCATGCCTGGGCTCCAGATCTCTGTCTAGCTCCATCGAAGCAGGGGGCAGACATTCTCAGCACACACCCTTAGGGTCTCCAGCACAACACCCCCATTCAGATCATGCCCATACCCAGGGCGATCCCTCCCAGGCTCGACTGGAAGTCAGGGTTTTCCACAATAATCCCCACTCCCCACTTCCCATGATACTGCAGCTGGGGCATCTACCTATTCCAGCCTTCCAACCATCCAGGGTTGAGTCCAAAAACATTTCCCAAAGGTTCCATCATGCAAGAACATTCAGGAACATTCCAGCTGTCACCTCCCACCACTCACAGGGCACTCAGTCCTGCCCTCTTCCCACAGTATCTGGGAACTTCCCCATCCCTCTGCTCCCTTCCCAGCAATCCCTGCTCCAGTCGTTTCCAGCAACATTCCCAAAGGGCTTCTGGGAGAGGTAGATTTGGGTCTCCTCCCTGGGCTGGAACTGCTCCCTTTGGAAAAGCTTGGGAATGTTCCCATCCCCATTTCATATTCTAGAGACTCATAGAAATTGGGGGTCCTTCTGACTCACCCTGAGAAGCCCTTGGCATCCACATTCTAGAGCCCCAGCTCCACCCCAGGGCCTAAGTCTTCCATTGGTAGTCCAGATGGTTCACCTTCTACCCTGCGGACCTTGGGATGCCTTCAGTCTGCACAGGATGTGTGGGCCAAGGGCACAGAACTGCCCAGCTTCCATTCATCAACATTAGAGGCCCCACCCCCACCTCTGGGAAGATGATGTTGAGAGCCCTGATGTGGCCACCTAGGAGCTCCTCTCTCCTCACCCTCTATACCAGTTAGGATTATTTGTGTTGCAAGAGGGAGAAAACCCCACCCGGGGTGGTGAGAGGGAACTTAGTGTCCATCAGAAGTGAAAAGGGAGTAGGGCTGGCTCTAGGCACAGCTTGATTTAGAAGCTCAAACAACACCCCTAGAACCCGGTTGCTCTTTTTCCACTTCGTGCCTCTATTTCCTCAGATAGGTTCTCTCCTTGTGGGGACAAGAGGCTGCAAAACTTCAGGTTCAAGGCGGTGGGGAAGAGACCCCCCTCAATCCTAATAATCCCGGCAAAGGTCTCCAGGTGTCCCTGGTTCTGACTGGCCCATCCCTGTGGCTTGGAAATGTGATCACCAGTTGGCTAAGGTGGAGGTCCCACGCTCTGTCCCTACAGCAGAGATATCATCCTACCTGAAGCATGGGGCTGAGAGTGGGGGAAATTCAGGTACCATCCCCAAAAGCAGGCCCCTTAAAAACAGCAAATGTGGCCTCCAGTCTAGAGTGATATTGGGCTTCTTCAACAGGCAGCCAGAGCAAGCGTCCTCCCCCAGACCAAAGTACGAACTTCCACGAAGGATCACTAGGAAACAATAATATATTATGGTGCAAGAGTGTCCAGGACACACTGGGGTTCCAAAGAGGGAGGAAGTTTTCTGGCTGCAGGCACACAGGAAGAATTCTGCAGGGGAGCCGTTTGAATCCAGCCTGGAGGGATGGACAGGATTTGGGTTGTGGGGATGGAAAGGAACTGGGGAGGATATCTCAGACGGAGGAAAGAGCTGGAGCAAAAGCACAAGAATGGGGGCGGGAGGTTAGTGCTTCACATTCTGGGGGAACCAGCAGTGAGGAGGAAAACAGGGAAGCAATCCAGGGAATTGTAAGGAGAGACAATGACTAGCCTTGGCACCAGATCAGATGGGAAGATAGTGAAGCAGAGAGGAGTCTGGATGACTCCCAGCCTTAAGCCTTGGCAATGGGCATGATGGAGCTGTTCATTGGGGAGCTCAGGGTAGGAGGGTTTCCTGCAAGGGCAAGAATTCCATGTGGAGTTGGAGAGCCTTTGGGACATCGCAGGGGAGGTCAGGAGACACTGGTTATACTCTTGTCCCCCTTATCCACTTCCGTTTCACTTTCCCTGGTTTCAGTGACTTGTGGTCAACCTCAGTCTGAAAATAGGAAATGGACAATTCCAGAATAAACAATTTGTACATTTTAAATTGCACCTCATTCTGAGTATCATGATGAAAATCTCACGCTATCTGGCTCCATTCCGCCTGGGACGTGAATCCTCCCTTAGTCCAGCACACCCATGCTGTGAACACTACCCACCCACTGGTCACTTCGTCTCAGTTATCAGATCGAAAAAGCATAGGATATATAGGATTCAGTGCTGTCCACGGGTTCAGGAATCCACTGCGGGTCTTGTATCCCCCATGAATAAGGGAGTGGGGACAGCTGTACTTGTCATGAGCTCAGGGAAATTTCGGGGTTACAGTGGAAGGTTTTTGAATCATCTGCAAGCCACTAAGTGAGGTCCCCATGGGCTCGGCCCTTGGACAGGCCTGCTAAGGTGACCAGAGGAGAAGAGAAGGCAGATAACTGAGAAGGACTTGTCAGTGAATTGGGAGGCCTGGATCTTACCGCATCAAGAAAGCCTAAGGTGGTAGCAAGCTTCCAGGAGGAGGCAGCGGGTGATCCCCAGTGAGGGACTGCAGAGAGGCCCAGGAGGGAGAGGGCTGGACAGGCCACTGAACTGGCCTGGGAGAAGGCTGCAGAGACAGAGGGCAGTGGCCAGAGGAGACGGTGGCAAGTGAGATGGTGGAGATGCCCCTGTATAACTCTCCTTCTAGGAGCTTTGCTGAGAAGGGAAGGAGAGAGGCTTTGCCTGGGATAAGGAGGAGCTTTGTTATAGGGATAGGAAGGGAGGATGTGAACTGTGGCATCAGGGAACTTTAGATTTTAAAGCTGGGCCTGGTTCAACCAGCCCAGAACCTCTGTCTGAAATCCCACAGCTAACACCAAGTGAGGTGGTTTCTGCTTATAATCCTAGCACTTTGGGAGGCTGAGACAGGCAGATCACTTGAGACCAGGAGTTTGAGACCAGCCTGGCCAATACCGTGAAACTCCGTCTCTACTGAAAATACAAAAAATTAGCCAGGCATGGTAGCATATGCCTGTAATCCCAGCTACTCAGGAGGCTGAGGCACAAGAATCGCTTGAACCCAGGAGGCAGAGGTTGCAGTGAGCCAAGATCACACCACTGCACTCCAGCCTGGTTGACAGAGTGAGACTCTGTCTCAAAAAAAGAAAAGAAAAGAAAAGAAATTGCACAGATTTGGTCCTCAGTTCCTGGCCCTCTTGTTGCCGCACCCCCCTCCCCACCTGACCCCGGCTGCTTCAGTTCCCTGCCAACCATCGCACACCACTGGTGCAGGGGGCTAATTATCAGGCACTCAAATGGCAGACAGGAACCAGTGCTTTGTCCCAGGGAGCTCAAAGCGCAGGTTAAATGAAGAGAGACATTGGCTAAAAATCAAAATGGGATTGGGCTCTGCCAAGGAACCACAGCCTAGATCTCTGGTCCAAATGCTACCTCTATGATACCTTAATGAGCAGCCATTAGACCCCCATGCCATCTCTTCCAGGACAATGATTGGCTGAAAGCCAAGGCAGGACAGAAGAAGCTGCCAGAATCCCATCACATTAGGTTCATGCAAAAGCCACCTCAGCAGCTCTGGGCACCCAGCCCCCACTTCCTGGGGTAACACATGGGCTGGGCACGTGCCCAGAGACTGCCACATGCCTGTCAGGCTGGGGCCTGCCTCAAGCCTCTCCAGGGAGGCTGCCAGAAGCCCTGGAGCTGGGTAAACCCCAACAGTGACTCAGGTGAGGGGTGGAGGCTGGGGCAGGAAGGCTGCAACCCAGGCCAGATTGTGGACCCCCTCCCCTGACCTGGTGCCTGGTGAGCTGAGGGACAGGGCAGGAGCATGGCAGGCTGGCAGCACCAGAGAGAGGCTGGGCGCCCTGTCTGGGAGCACGGCAATGCCCCCCTTCGCAGGAGGAGAGTCTGCTTGGCAGACTGGCATAGACACTGCCTTAGGCAGATGCAAACTCAGAAAGGATGCCTGATGCCAGCCAGGCAGCCCTCCATCAGCAAAGACCCTGCATCTAGGGCAAAGGGCAAAGTCCAGGAGGAGGGATCTGCCCTCTCAGTTTGCGGCAAGGAGCAGATAGAGGGATTCATAGCCTGTTTCCCTGGACTTTGGGTGCAGAGTCTGGGAGAAGCAGCCCTGGACACCCCAGGGGACGCGAGGGCGCTGGGAGCTAACCAGAGTCACTAAGCAGCTGAACCAAGCAACACAGGTGCCTGTTCCCTGGGGCCTCCTGAGACAGCAGATGACATTTGCCCAGCATTTGAAAGTTTACAAAGCGCTTTCCCAGCCATAATTCCGTGTGATCGTTTCATTAGTTCTGCCAGAGAGGCATTATAGGACCCACTTTATGGATGAGACAGCTGAAACCCAGAGGTTTGCCCAAGGCCACCTGAGAGTAGGGGGCTGAGCCAACCTGGCAGCCACATCTGCCACCCTAGCACCCTGGTCTCATTTCCCCCATGCCAGGCTGACTGCTGCCAACATGGGGTGGAGGTAGAGGTGGCTGCACTGGGGGTAGGGTGGAGATGAAGGGTGGGGGCATGGGTGGACATCTGGAGAGGTGGGGAGCCTGGAATGAGACCAGAATTCAATTCAGAGAGGAGGATGCAGGGTGAAAATAAACAGACCCCATTTCAATGTTGCCAAAGGCTCATTCCCCTCCCAACATCGCCTGCCCACTCCCACAAAGAGTGACAGGAACAGCTGGAGCCCACAAGGGAGAGAAGAAAGGGGATCCCAGTTCAGAGCCTGGCGTCTTAACCTTGATGCTGCCACCAGAACCCCCTCCCCTCCACCCCCAGCCCCTCACCCCAGGCTGCAGGAGGCTGGTACCACCAGAAGCCTGGCACAGGGCCACATAGGCCAGGCCTGGTGGAGAGGGGCAGACCAGCACGGCCATGCTGCAGACTGATTCCTATCCCGGGGCCCCTGCCTGGACCCCTCAGCCCAGCCCCAGGTGCCCACCACTCTGCCCACCCATGGAGGTTCCCCAGAGCCTGGTACCTCAGTTTGGGATTTGGAAGAGTCTGCCTTTTCAAGACACCCTGGCCGTTTCCAACTTTGGGCTCTACTGGATCCCACTGGTTAGCCCCTCAGGTACTCTCCCTGGGTCCCCGAAATGATGTCTTCCAGGCCCACCTTCTAGAACACTCTTACCACCTTTGCTGCTTGTTATTTCGGCTTCATACCCCAAGGGATATGAGTGGAAAGAATGTGGACTTGGCCAGGTGCAGTGGCTCACACCTGTAATCCCAGCACTTTGGGAGACCGAGGTGGGTGAATCACTTGAGCCCAGGAGATCGAGACTAGCCTGGCCGACATGGCAAAACCCCGTCTCTACTAAAAATACAAAAAATTAGCCTGGTGTGATGGCACGTGCCTGTGGTCCCAGCTATTCAGGAGGCTGAGTTGAGAGGACTGCTTGAGCCTGGGAGGTAGAGGTTGCAATGAGACGAGATCCAGCCACTACATTCCAGTCTGGGCAACAAAGTGAGACCCTGCCTCAAAAAAAAAAAAAAGAATGTGGGCCGGGCGCGGTGGCTCAAGCCTGTAATCCCAGCACTTTGGGAGGGTGTAATCCCAGCACTTTGGGAGGCCGAGACGGGCGGATCACGAGGTCAGGAAATCGAGACCATCCTGGCGAACAAGGCGAAACCCCGTCTCTACTAAAAAATTACAAAAAATCAGCCGGGCGAGGTCGCGGGTGCTTGTAGTCCCAGCTACTCCAGAGGCTGAGGCAGGAGAATGGCATAAACCTGGGAGGCGGAGCTTGCAGTGAGCTGAAATCCGGCCACTGCACTCCAGCCTGGGTGGCAGAGCGAGACTCTGTCTCAAAAAAAAAAAAAAAAAAAAAAAAAGAATGTGGTTTTTAGAGTCACACAGTCCTGGACTCAAACCCAGCCTCTGCCACTTACTAGCTCTGGGATCTTGGGCAAGGCAGTCACAGATCCTCTCCGAGCCTTTGTTTCCTCAGCTATAAAATGGGGATCAATAGGAGTCACTTCGGAAATTTGCTGCAAAACTGAAAACTAATACGTGTGAGGTTAGATCTAACATAATCCTGGGTCACCATGAATACCTGAGTCATCGTCATCTCCACCCTGGTGTCAGAGGCCCTCATAGGAACCCCAGCCTGCCAGTCCAGCCTGTCTCCCTCCCTGTGGCCAGTGTGAGCAACTCATGTTCCCTGAGGTTGG
Source organism: Rhinopithecus bieti (assembly GCF_001698545.2). Taxonomy (NCBI): domain Eukaryota; kingdom Metazoa; phylum Chordata; class Mammalia; order Primates; family Cercopithecidae; genus Rhinopithecus; species Rhinopithecus bieti. The sequence goes on along the minus strand of NW_016815820.1, from coordinate 1,813,498 downwards.
CCTACACTTTCCCATTTGGAGCCTTTGCTGCACAGCCTGTTGCTTGTGAGGCCCTCTCCACAGACCTATCTGTAGCCACATCCCTTTGCCACCTCTTCCTGGAAGCCTTTCCAGATTTCTCTCTCACATTGCCTCCAGGACTTCCTTAGCACTTTGCATAGCAAGGGCTCTGCTCCACTTTGGGTCTTGTATTTACATCTTGTATTAAACTATAAGCGGATTCATCTCTGCAGCCTCCCTGTCCCCCCTGCCCGCCCCGGCCCTGTGCTCTGACTGGGGTCCTCTTCCATGACAGCAAAGTCAGTCCACCTGCCTCCTGCCCACTCAGATCCACTTGCACAGAGACACTTTGCACCATGTGGGCTGTGTCAGCAAGTGAGGACAGAGCACAGCTGTCCCGGAGAACCCAGAACCCAACTGTGCACAGATAGACAGATGAAGAACATGGGAGATCGGAGAGAGGTAAGTGAACGGAGCCAGCCCTGTGACTTAATCCAGTCTGACATGGTTTGGCAAAAGCCACTCATGGTCATCCCTGAGGCTCCAGCCAGGCCAGCAGCTTGCGCCTTCCCCCATTCTTGGCTCATGGTGATATGGAGAAGAAAAAACCACCCACAGACACGGATTTGTGAGAAAGACAAAGCCTGGGCCTCTAGGCTGGAGTTGGAGGAAGACCGTGGGGTGCGGGGAACGATAGCTGAGTTTGGTTGCGGCTGACACAGGGCTAGAGACTAATGCATTACAAGCCTGTCTGCCCTCTGGTCTGCTCTCCTGTAAACTCCTTGCCCCAGCCCTGCTTAGATTTTTAGTAAAGTCCCTTCTTCATTTCCCCTGACCTGCAATCTCCTTGAGAACGAGGGACTGGCTCTTATTCATTAATTCTCCCTCCCCAGTGCTGTGCCCGAAGGACAGTTACTAGTACAATCACCCCACTGTACAGATAAGGAAATCGAGGCTCAGAGAGGCACGGTGACTCTCCCAAGGTCACACCACAAATGCACAGCAGAGACAGAGACCCATTTGAGACCTGGACTTTTCTCACAACCGCCATAGGGAAGGTTTCACGAGCAAGACATCTTCTGCAAACTCCCAAACCTCGGCTGCTTGTGGAGGAATTGGGAGCAGAAAGTAAGTTCTTTCCTTCCCACCCATGGACCTTCCGGGTTCCCAAAGTGACCTCCTTAGCTTAGAAGTCCCTGAGCAAGGCCACTCAGCTACTGACCAGGCAGTTTTACTGCAAACCCCTGCCTCTCCCACCTTTCTTTTGCTGCCCTGGTCCTACAGAGGAGAAAGTGAGGCCCTGGAGGTGCAGTGAGTCAGCCAGTGATGCTGCCCTGAAGGCAGCTGAGGCCTCTGGCTCCCAGGTTCTAGTCTGTCCTGCGCTCTGAGCCACCTTTGTAAAAAATAACAAAGCTCGGCTGGGCACGGTGGCTCACGCCTGTAATCCTAGCACTTTGGGAAGCCAAAAGGCAGGTGGATCACCTGAAGTCAGGAGTTCAAGACCAGCCTGACCAACATGGTGAAACCCCGTCTCTACTAAAAACACAAAATTAGTCAGGCGTGGTGGTGCGTGCCTATAATCCCAGCTACTTGGGAGTCTGAGGCAGGAGAATAACCCAGGAGGCGGAGGTTGCAGTGAGCTGAGATCACGCCATTATACTCCAGCCTGGGCAACAAGAGTGAACTTTGTCTCAAAAATAAATAAATAAAAAATAAATAACAAAGCTCTACGCTCTCCCTTCTTCCTGCCTTAGGTTTAACCTCAGTGCCTTCTGCTATTTACAGCAGATAAGAGTTTCTTGGTGCAACCTTTAAGAAGCCCCCCAGACTGACGGGAAAGACGTGTTTTTGGTCTCTGGCCACTTCCTAGTCTGATGGTAGAAACAGGTCACACATGGAGAACTGGAGAGAGACAAAGAGCAGTGGGTACTGGTGCAGACAGGGGGCTGGGGGGCAGAGGAAAGGTGACATGAATGGGCAGGGTGGATGGGGGAAGAGTTTTTGGCCCAGTGAGAGGCCAGGGGGAGAAGAGGAGGCTTGTGTGGGTGAGGGATGGAGGCTGCCGGCCAGGACTAGCCCAGGGAGCCCAGGGGGTTTGAGGGGGGTCGTGGGTTTGGGCAGGACCCTGGTGCTGGAGGCCCCAGATCCTGGACCCAGCTCCAGTGGAGAAACCTTAGCCAGTGGGCCCTCCCCCTTCTCAATTCCCCCAGTGCTAAAAAGCCCACGACATTTACAACTTCAGGAGGGTAAAGAGCCTGAGAAAAGAATTGCAGACCATATGGATTTGTTTCCTGGGTTTAGAAAAAAATCCCTCTAATTAGGCCGGGAAAAGCCATTGGCCTCTGCCTGTCTCGAGGCCCCTGGATTCAATTACTGCCCAGCCTCCCCACTTGTGGCCTGGCCCTCCCAGCCCACTCCATGCACAGGGGGTCAGGAGTGGGTCCCTGATAAGGGGTGGCCTGAGGGAAGAGGGGAGGGGGGACCAGGAGGTGGGAAGGACCTGGGGGGACAATCTTTTTATTCATTTCTGACAGATTCCTTATGAGATCCCTTTGTGGCCGAGTCCTCAGCGCCCAGCCCCACAGCCCACCCGCCCCGTCTACTCTTCCCAGGGCAGTCCAAGGTCTTGGGACGAGACTGCCTTGGATTCCCTTCCTCTCTCTACCAGGAAAACTTTTTGACATTAGAAGAAAACTGAACCTTTGAGGAGATTGAGAGATGAGATTATGGGTGTTTTCCATTTCTTTCTTTCTTTGTTAGGAGTTAATGTCATACTTTTTCTAGAATAAATCAAAGCAACCCATGAAAAAGTCTCTCATTCCTTCTACCTGTGCTCAGTGCTCTGGGCTCTCTCTGAAGACTCTGTCCCCTTGGTCTATAAACACTCTCCCACCTTCTTCATCCTATAAACACCTTCGCTGAGCCCTGCCACCCTCTCACATTTCTCCTCCTGCCTTCCCTGCAGAACTCCAGATTGTGAGGTAAAAGATTCACCCCTCATCCCTCCCACTGGCAACCAACAGCATCATACTCCCCTCCAATTCCTTACCCTCCTCCCACTGCAAGCTGGCCTCCCTCCTTGTGGGACCCAAGCCTCCCCTTCCCAGCCTCCCTACAGCCTGGGCCCTGGGGCCGCACCTTCCTTGAGCCACTGGACACAGAATTACCTCACCATCCAATCCTCTGCCCACTGCCTGAAGGCCAGAGCTTCTGGGTTCCCTTCTTGGCCTTTTACTCTCCTTTTTTTTTTTTTTTTTGAGGCGGAGTCTCGCTCTGTCGCCCGGACCGGAGTGCAGTGGCCGGATCTCAGCTCACTGCAAGCTCCGCCTCCCGGGTTTACGCCATTCTCCTGCCTCAGCCTCCCGAGTAGCTGGGACTACAGGCGCCCGCCACCTCGCCCAGCTAGTTTTTGTATTTTTAGTAGAGACGGGGTTTCACCGTGTTAGCCAGGATGGTCTCGATCTCCTGACCTCGTGATCCGCCCGTCTCGGCCTCCCAAAGTG
>NW_016815820.1:1802785-1808849 GCF_001698545.2 Rhinopithecus bieti | reverse complement strand
TCGGCTCACTGCAACCTCCGCCCCCTGGGTTCAAGTGATTCTCATGCCTCAGCCTCCTGAGTAGATGGGACTATGGGCCCACGTCACCATTCTGGCCTAATTTTTTTTTTTTTAATTTTAGTAGAGATGAGATCTCATTTGTTGCCCAGACTGATCTCATACTCCTGGCCTTAAGCAATCCTCCCACCTCTGTCTCTCAGAGTGTTGGGATTATAAGTGCGAGCCACTGAGCCCAGCCCAAAACTATAATTTTTTAGAGCAGTTTTAGGTTAACAGTAAAATTGAGCAGAAAGTACAGAGTTCCCAGACACTGCCTCTGCACCCCCCCATGCACATACACAGCCTTCCCTCCTGTTGACATTCTACACCACAGCAGTACATTTGTTGCAATCAATGAACCTCCTTTGACACATCATTATCCTCTAAAGTGCAGAGTTTACATTAGGGTTCACTCTATGTATTGTACAGTCTATGGATTTTGACAAATGTATAATGAGTTGTATATCCCATTGCAGTATCATACAGAACAATTTCACTGCCCTAAAAATCCTCTGTGTTCTACTTCTTCATCCTCCCCTCCGCCAACCCCTGGGCAATCACTGATCCTTTTATTCTCTCCATAGTTTGCCTTTTCTACAGTGTCATACAGTTGCGATATATAGTGTGTAGCTTCTTCAGATTGGCTTTTTTCACTTCAGTAATATACATTTAGGTTTCCTCCATGTTTTTCCATGGCTTGATAGTTAATTTCATTTTAGCAATGAATAATGCTCCATTGTCTGGATGTACCATAGTTTATTTATCTGTTCACCTCCTGAAAATATCTTGGTTGCTTCCACGTTTTGGCAATTATGAAAAAAAAAAATAGACTGCTCTAAATATCCATGTGCAAGTTTGTGGACATGACTTTTCCATTCATTTGGGTAAATACCAAGTAGCACAACTGCTGGATAGTATGGTAAGAGTATGCTTAGTTTTGTAAGAACTGCCAAACTGTCTTCCAAGGTGGCTGTATCATTTTGCATTCCCACCAGCAGTGAATGAGAGTTCCTGCTGTTCCACATCCTCATCAGTGTTTGGCATTGTCAGTGTTTTGGATTTTGGCCATTCTAATAGGTATGTAGTGGTATGTCATTGTCATATTAATTTGCAATTCCCTAATGACACATGAGGTTAAATACCTTTTCATATGCTTACTTGCCATTTGTATACCTTCTTTGGTGAAGTGTCTATTCAAGTCTTTCATTCTTTATTTTTTTTTTTTTTTGAGATGGAGTCTTACTCTGTCACCCAGGCTGGAGTGCAATGGCATGGTCTCAGCTCACTGTAACCTCTGCCTCCCGGGTTCAAGCAATTCTCCCGCCTCAGCCTCCCGAGTAGCTGGGATTACGGGCACGTGCCACCACACCTGGCTAATTTTCTTTTGTATTTTTAGTAGAGACAGGGTTTCCCTATGTTGGACAGGCTGGTCTCGAATTCCTGACCTCGTGGTCTGCCCGCCTCACCTCCCAAAGTGCTGGGATTACAGGCGTGAGACCCCGTGCCCGGCCTCATTTATTTTTAATAGGGTTGTTCATTTTCTTGTTGAGTTGTAAGAGTTCTTCAGATATTTTGGATAATAGTCCTTTATCAGGTATGTCTTTTGAAAGTATTTTCTCCCAGTTTGTGGCTTGTGTTCTCAGTCTCTTGACATTGTCTTTTGCAGAGCAGAAGTTTTTCATTTTAATGAAGTCCAGCTCATCAATTATTTCTTTCATTGATCATGGCTTCTCTGTTCTATCTAAAAAGTCATACCATATCCAAGGTCAATTTGGTTTTCTCCTATATTATCATCTAAAAGTTTTATAATTTTGTGTTTTACATTTAAGTTTATGGTTTGTTTGTTTGTTTGACACAGTCTCACTCTGTCGCTCAGGCTGGAGTGCAGTAGCGTGATCTCAGCTCATTGAAACCTCCAGTTTCCAGATTCAAGCAATTCTCCTGCCTCAGCCTCTCACGTAGCTGGGATTACAGGCATGCACCACGATGGCCAGCTTATTGTTTTTATATTTTTAGTAGAGACGGGGTTTCACCATGTTGGCCAGGCTGGTCTCAAACTCCTAACCTCAAGTAATCCACCCGCCTTGGCCTCCCAATGTGCTGGGATTACAGGCATGAGCTACCGCGCCCGGCCTAAGTTTATGGTCTATTTTGAATTAATTTTGTGAAGGATGTAAGGTCTGTGTCTAGATTCATTTTTTACATGTGGATGTCCAGTTGCTCTAGCACTTGTTGAAAAGACTAATTTGCTCCACTGTATTCCCTTGTTCCTTTGTCGAAGTGTTTATGTGGGTCTTTTTCTAGGTTCTGTATTCTGTTCCATTGATCTATTTGTCTACTCTTTTACCACTACAATACTGTCTTGATTACTGTAGCTTTTTTTTTGTTTTCAGGATGGAGTCTCATTCTGTCACCCAGGCTGGAGTGCAGTGGTGTGATCTCAGCTCACTGCAACCTCTGCCTCCCTGGTTCAAGCGATTCTCCTGCCTTAGCCTCCCGAGTAGCTGGGACTACAGGTACGTGCCACCACGCCTGGCTAATTTCTGTATTTTTAGTAGAGACGGGGTTTCACCACGTTGGTCAGGCTGGTCTTGAACTCCTGACCTCGTGATCCACCTGCCTCAGCCTCCCAAAGCGCTGGGATTACAGGCGTGAGCCACCGTGCCTGGTGATTACTGTAGCTTTATAGTACACCTTGAAGTTGGGTAGTGTCAGTCTTCCAACACTGCTCTTCTCTTTCACTGTGGAATTGGCTATTCCAGGTCATTTGCCTCCCTATATAAGTTTTAGAATCATTTTGTTAATCCGCAAAATAGGCTGCTGAGATTTCAACTGGGATTACATTGAATCTATAGATCAAGTAAGGGGAGAACTCACATTGTGACAATATTGAGTCTTCCTATCTTTGAACCTAGAATATCTCTCCATTTATTTAGTTCTTCTTTAATCTCCTTCATCAGTTTTGTAGTTTTCCTCATATTGATCTTGTATGTATTTTGTTAGATTTACACCTAAATATTTCATTTTTTGCACTGCTAATATAAATAGCAATGTGTTTTCTAATTTCAAATGCCACATGTTCATTGCTGGTATATAGGAAAGTGACTGACTTTTGTAATATCAACCTCGTATCCTAAAACCTTGCTATAATCACTTACTAGTTGCAGGAGATTTTTGTTGTTGTTGTTGATTCTTACAGACTTTCTGCATAGATGACTATGTCATCGGTGAACAAAGACAATTTGATTTTTTTTCCTTCTCAGTCTATGTATCTTTTATTTCCTTTTCTTGTCTTATTGCCTTAGCTAAGATTTCCAGTACAATGCTGAAAAGCAGAGGTGAGAGAAGATATCCCTGCTCAGCTGATCTTAGCAGGAAAGCTTTGAGCTTCTTACTATTAGACATGATGTTACCTATAGGTTTTTTGTAGATTTTGTTTTTATCAAGTTGAGGAAATTCCCTCCTATTCCTACTTTGCTGAGACTTTTTTTTTTTTCCAAGATGGAGTCTTGCTTTGTTGCCCAGGCTGGGGTGCACTGGCATGATCTCGGCTCACTGCAACCTCCACCTCCCTGGTTCAAGCAATTGTCCTGCCTCAGCCTCCCAAGTAGCTGGGATTACAGGCACAGGCCACCGTGCCCGGCTTTTGTGTTTTTAGTAGAGACAGGGTTTCACCATGTTGGCCAGGCTGGTCTCAAACTCCTGACCTCGTGATCTGCCCACCTCGACCTCCCGAAGTGCTAGGATTACAGGTTTGAGCAACCATACCTGGCCAAGACTTTTTATCATTATCGTGAACAGGTGTTGGATTTTGTCAAATGCTTTTTCGGCACTTATTTATATAATCATGTGATTTTTTTCCCCTTAGCCTGCTAATGTGATGTATTGCATTACCCACTTGGTTGTGGTGTGTAATTACTTTTATGCATTGTTGGCTTCAATTTGCTAGTATATTGCTGAGGACTTTTGCATTTATGTTCATGAGAGATATTGACCTGTAGTTTTATTTTCTTGTAATGTGTTTGTCCAGTTTTGACACTAGGGTAATGCTTGCCTCATAGAATGGGTTAGGAATCATTCCCACTGCTTTTAACTTCTGAAAGACATTGTAGATAACTGGCATAATTTCTTCCTCGAATGTTTGGTAGAATTCACCAGTGAACCCATCTGGGGCTGGTGCCTTCTGTTTGGGAAAATATTAGTTATTGATTCAATTTCTTTAATAGATACAGGTCTATTTAGATTGTCTTAGTGTTCTTTTTTTTGTTTTTTGTTTTGGTGTTTGGGGGTCTTTTTGAGATGGAGTTTTGCTCTGTCACCCAGGCTGGAGTGCACTGGCGCAATCTCGGCTCACTGCAACCTCTGCCTCCTGGGTTCAAACAATTATCATACCTCAGCCTCACAAGTAGCTGGGACTGTAGGCATGTGCCATTGAGCTGAGCTAATGTTCACATTTTTTATTAGTAGAGGCAGGGTTTCACCAGGCTGACTAGGCTGGTCTTGAACTCCTGACCTCTAGTGATCTGCCCGCCTCGGCCTCCCAAAGTGCTGGGATTACAGGTGTGAGCCATTGCGCCCAGTCTGTTTTGTTTTTTGATACAAGGTCTCCTTCTATTACCCAGGCTGGAGTGCAGTGGCACAATCTCAGCTCACTGCAACCTCTGTCTCCTGGGCTTAAGTGGTCCTCCCACCTCAGCCTCCTGAGTAGCTGGCATTACAAGTGTGCACCACAGTGCCCCGCTGATTTTTGTATTTTTGTGGAGACAGAGTTTTTCCACGTTGCCCAGGCTGGTCAGGTTCTCTGTTCTTAATTGCTGACACTTGTTCCCACACAGGCTTAAAATCTTGGTTATCAGTGACTCCACTTCTCCCCTACCCATAATTGCAAACCAAATGGCAACTACCTCGGTTCAGGTCTCCCTCCCGCCAGGGTAACTAGGAATTTGGAAGCTTGGTTCTAGGAGAGGAAAAGCTTGTTCCATCCCTACCACTAACCATCTATGTGACCTTTACAAAGACACAGAACCTCTGATCTCAGTTTCCCCATCTGTAAAATGGTGAGTATTGATTGCGACAGCCACTTTGTACACCACTTGGCTTCACAGTGAACAATATTTACATGGTCAAATGCTGTTATGTTTTGCTATTTTAACAAAGATCAACTTTCAGACAAATCATAGAAGACTTGCCTATGGTTACATCCTAGAAGAAAGGGGATGGGGACCAATGTCTTCACCTCCAAAGTGGAGAATTGGAGCTCATCTACGGTGGGCTGAACAAGAAATAGAAGTTCTGGCCAGGCACGATGGCTCACGCCTATAATCCTAGCATTTTGGGAGGCCGAGAAAGGTGGATCACCTGAGGTCAGGAGTTCAAGACCAGCCTGGCCATCATGGCGAAACCCCATCTCTAGTAAAAATACAAAAATTAGCTGGGCATGATGGTGGGCACCTACAATCCCAGCTACTCAGGAGGCTGAGGCAGGAGAATTGCTTGAACTTGGGGGATGGGGTTTGCAGTGAGCCAAGATCTCACCACTCTACTCCAGCCTGGGTGAAAGAGCGAATGTTTGTCTCAAAAAAAAGAAAAAAAAAAAAAGAAAAGAAAAGAAAGGAAATCAAAGTTCTAATATGTGATGCTTGATACTGCAGGGGTGAAGAGGAGAAGAAGGTCTAACAGTGGAGTGTAACCATGTTTGGAAGGAGAAGAGGAATTGGGAAGTTGAAAGCTAAATCCTTGTCAATCCTAAAAGGCAATCAATCAATGATGTCTAAAGGTGATAAGACAAGGAAGAGAATAATAAATAAGGTATAAAAATTAGAGATGATAAGAAGGCAATAACCAGAATAAAATACTCCCTGGGGAGTAGGACCCTGGATGGGACAGGGAGTCGTTTTTCACTCTACTCCCTTCTGGGCTATTTAATTTTCTAATCATATGCACTTATTACTCAGTTAAAACAAAACTGTTTGAATAAATTGTGTTTTTTTGTTTGTTTGTGTTTTTTTGGTTTTTTTTTTTTTTT
>NW_016815820.1:1796903-1801095 GCF_001698545.2 Rhinopithecus bieti | reverse complement strand
AAAAAATTCTCTCAAAATTGGAGTCAGTCCTCTCCAACCCTACCACTCCTTTATCAACTAAGTTTATGGAATATTCTAAATATTTTGGTTGTCATTTCAAAAATGTTTACAGCATCTTCACTGGTAATAGTTTCCATCTCAAGAAACCATTTTCTTTGCTCATCCAGAAGAAGTATTCAAGTTTTATTATAACATGTAGCATTTCAGTCTTCAGCTCTACTTCAATTCTAGTTCTTTTGCTGTTTCTACCACATCTTCAGTGACTTCCTCCACTGAAGTGTTAAACCCTTCAAAGTCATCCAGAGGCTTGGAATCAACTTCTTCATCCAAACTCCTGTTAATGTCGATATTTTCACCTCTTCCCATGAATCATGAGTTTTCTTAATGGCATCTAGAGTGGCAAATCCTTTTCAGAAGACTTCCAGTTTACTTTGCCCATCTCCATTACAGAAATCACAATCTCTGGCAGCCACGACGTTATGAAATGCCCTTCCTCAATAATAAGACTTGAAAGTCAAAATTACTCCTTGATCTATGGGGCTACAGAATGGTTGTTGTTGTGTTAGCAGGCATGAAAACAAATTAATCTCCTTGTAACCTCTCCATCAGGGCTCTTGAGCATTGTGAATGAGCAGTAATATTTCGAAAGGAATCTTTTTTCTGAACAGTAGACCTCAACAATGGACTTAAAATATTCAGTAAACCATGCTGAAAACAGAGGAGATGCCATCCAGTCTTTGTTGTTCCAATTTACAGAGCACAGGCAGAGTAGATTTAGCATCATTCTTGAGGGGCCTATGATTTTCAGAATGATAAATGAACATTGGTCTCAACTTCAAGTCACCAGCTGCATAGCTCCTATCCAGAGAGTCAGGCTTTCCTTTGAAGCTTTGAAGCTAGACATTGACTTCTCCTCTACAACTATGGAAGTCCTGGATGGCATCTTCTTCCAAAAGAAGGCTGTTTCATCTACACTGGAAATCTGTTGTTGAGTATAGCCATCTTCATTGATGACCTTAGCTAGACCTTCTGGATAACTTGCTGCAACTTCCGCATCAGTACTTCCTGCTTCACCTTACACTTTTAAATTATGGAGATGGCTTCTTTCTTCATACCTCTTAAACCAACCTTTGCTGACTTCCAACTTTTCTTCAGCAGCTTCCTCACCTTTCTCAGCATTCATAGGATTGAAGAGATTTGGGGCCTGTTTTGCCTTCGTGTGTTCACTAGAATAGCACTTTTAGTTTCCTTCAAGAATTTTTCCTTTGCACTCACAACTTGGCTGTTTGGCACAAGAGGCCCAGCTTTTGGCCTGGCTTGGCTTTGACATGCTGTCCTCACTGTGCTCCATCTTTTCTAGCTTTTGATTTAAAGTGAGAAGTGGGAGCCTCTTTCTTTCCCTTGAACACTTCAGGGCCATTGTAGGGTTATTAACTGGCTCGATTTCAATATTGTCATGTCTTGGGGAATAGGAGGTCCGAGGAGAGGGGAAGAGCTGGGGGTATGACTAGTTGGTGCAGCTGTCAGAACATGTGCAACATTTGTTGATTAAGTTCATCATCTTATATAGGTGAGACTCATGGCTCCCCAGAACAATAGTGACATCAAAAATCACGTGGCCGGGCATAGTGGCTCACGCCTGTAATGCCAACACTTTGGGAGGCCGAGGCAGGTGGATCACCTGAGTTTGAGACCAGCTTGACCAACATGGAGAAACCCCATCTCTACTAAAAATACAAAATTAGCCAGGTTCGGTGGTGCATGCTGTAATCCCATCTACTCCAGAGGCTGAGGCAGGAGAATGGCTTGAACCCAGGAGGCAGAGGTTGCTGTGAGCTGAGATCGCACCATTACACTCCAGCCTGGGCAACAAGAGTGAAACTCCGTATAAAAAAATCACTAAGCATAGAGCACTATAACACATACAATAGTAATGAAAAAGTTTGAAATACTGTGAGAATTACCAAAATATGACATAGAGACACACTTTTATACTTTGTATTATAATCCAATATTACTTTATTTTGTTGCTCAAATTATTCCCTAAAGTAAGCTCATTCTGTTGGAAAAATGGTACCAATAGACTTGGTCCATACAGGGTTGCCACAAACCTTCAATTTGTTAAAAAAAAAAAAATTATCTGGGAAGTGCAACAAAGTGAAGCATAATTCAACAAGGTATGTCTGTATATACTGTATTTTCTTTCTTTCTTTTTTCTTTTCTTTTTTTTTTTGAGAAAGAGTGTCTCTCTATTACCAAGCTGGAGTGCAGTGGTACGATCTCGGCTCACTGCAACCTCTGCCTCCCAGGTTCAAGCAATTCTTCTGCCTCAGAGTCTTCTGAGTAGCTGGGATTACAGGCATGCACCACCACACCCAGCTAATTTTGTATTTTTAGTAGAGACGGGGTTTCACCACATTGGCCAGGCTGGTCTCAAACTCTTGACCTCGTGATCTGCCCACCTCGGCCTCCCAAAGTGCTGGGATTACAGGCATGAGCCACCTCACCTGGCCATATTCCTGGTTTCTTTTGTTGGAAATATTATTAGATCCCAGGAGCTGGGCATGAAGTGTGATCATTTCCAATAGGATATGGTTGCTTTAGGCCTTCTCATCTGACAGAGCAAGGAAATATACATATATATACACACATATACATATACACATATACATATATGTATGTGTGTGCTAACCATGTACAGATGAATCTATAAATATTTCTATATGTAACCATCCTTATTTGTATTAAGCTAAACATGGGACTGGGCATGGTGGCTCACACCTACAATCCTAGCACTTCGAGAGGCCAAGGCAGTAGGATCGCTTGAGCCCAGGAGTTTGAGACCAGCTTGCACAACAGGGTGAAACCCCATCTCTACTAAAAATACAAAAAAATTAGCTGGGTGTGGTGGCACGTGCCTATAGTTTCAGCTACCTGGGAAGCTAAAGTGGGAGGGCCACCTGATCCCAGGAAGTCAAGGCTGTAGTGAGCTGAGATCACACCACTGTACTCCAGCTTGAGTGACAGAGTGAGATCCTGTCTCAAAAATAAATAAATAAATAAATAAATAAGCCAACTAAACATGAGCTTATACTGATGTCTCCAGTTCTAATCCATAGATCATTCTATCATTCTTGCCTTCTCTCCTTACTTTCCTGTGACCTCATTTGTTTTCCTGTAACCTCCTGTAAACTCCTACGTAGAGAGAAATCTGGCTCCTCCCATCAACTGTCCATTTACTGAATTGTTTTGGGGTTTTTTGTTGTTGTTTGTTTGTTTGCTTTTGAGATGGAGTCTCACTCTGTCACCCAGGGTGGAGTGCAGTGGTGTGATCTCAGTTTACTGCAACCTCTGCCTCCCAAGTTCAAGTGATTCTCCTGCCTCAGCCTCCCGAGTAACAGGGACTACAGATGCCCGCCACCACACCTGGCTAATTTTTGTATTTTTAGTAGAGATCGGGTTTCTCCATGTTGGCCAGGCTGATCTCAAGTGACTCCTGGCCTCAAGTGATCTACCTGCCTCAGCCTCCCAAAGTGCTAGAGTTACAGACATGACCACCATCCCCAGCCGACTTAATTGTGTAACTTCATTACACACATACAGCAGTAACAGAATTGTTAACCTGTACCTCTGTGGGAAATAACTTTATCAACTAGAGTACAGTGCTTATGGAAAATTTCTCTGGACTTTAGTCTTACAGACTACATATTTCCAAAGTGACCTGGGTCAGCACCTTTACCCTCACCTCCTTTAGTGAGGTTGTTTCATACATTTGTGATAGATTGTGTTGTCACATTCTGCATTCTCTTCTGAGATCCCCCAACCTTCTAAATGATTTTTAAAATTTGCATGCATTATGATTTGCTCTTTGTGCTGTAAAGTTCTAGGGTTTTTGATAAATGTATAACATCATATTTACATCATTACAGTATCATATAGAATAGTTTTCACCATCCTAAAAAAAAAAAAATCCATGTGCTTCATCTGCTTCATCTATTCAATCCTTCCTCCCTACCCCACAAACTCCTTTTAACCACTCATCTTTTTACCATCACTAGAGTTTTGCCTTTATAGAACCATGTAATTGGAATTATACAATAGGTAGCCTTTTCAGGCTGGCTTCTTTCACTTAGAAATAGGCATCCAAGATTCATCCATATCTTTTTTTTTTTTTTTTTTTTTTTTTTTGAGG